>NC_079509.1:55591596-55729033 GCF_030052815.1 Hevea brasiliensis | reverse complement strand
ATTTAAACTAAATCAAACAATTAACTAAATTAATTAAACTAGATTGCAAAAATTTAATTTCAAATTTCTATTTATGTAAGTGAGGAATTAAATCTAAATTCGATAAGAATTAAAGTGATTCTAAGTTAGTTTTCAATATTGTTTGCATGTGGTTTATCCTAATTTAGCCAAACATATGAGAATTGCAATTTTGAGGAAATCAATTCTTACATCTTTGAAACCTTTTCAAGCATTTCAAAGTTGGTATTCATTAAATCAAACCCTGTTTTCACGATCTTCTTTAACAAAGAAGCAATTAAAGCTCTAATTGATTTTGGAAAGTAAAAACTGTCACTCTTAGTATCTCTAACGCAAGAAAACTAAGTTTATTACAAGATTATATCATCCCCAAATATTCACTTCTTTCAGTCCATCTATTAAGGATTAAAGTTTAACTTAATGAGGGCCCAGTTTATCAAGCTAAGGCAAAACAAGACTCATACAAGCAATAAATCAAAAATCTTAAATAAAACCTCATTTAAAATGATTCATCCAGCCCCAAAGAAACCACAATACAAAGAAGCTTAATATTTATAAACCCATCTCTAGAATCTCAAATAACTACTACAAATCATAGTTTCAAGACAGAAACCCAAGTGTATAAAATGAAGAAATAATGAGAATCAAAGCTAAGGAGTAGAAAAACCTAGAAGAATCTTGTCATCCTGGCTGGCTGGAGAGTCTGAGAAAAATGGCCCATCTTCAGTTGCTGCAGAAATGCCTTCACGATGCTCCTCTCTTTCTCTCCGCCTTTCTTGCCAAAAATGCCTCCTTCCTTCTTATGGAAAGAAATAGATAAAGGAGGTTTAAAATATGGGTCAGATATCTGCCTAGAATGGGTAAAAGGGGTGAAAGATCTCAAAGAAAGTGAGGTATAAAATCGTGAGTAACGAAAATGCCACGTCGGCCATTTCCATTAAAAGCGACATAAGCTGAATGGCCAGGTTGTTAATACGGCGGGTTGTCAATCGTAGGTTGTGTAACTGCGGCACAGAAAAAGCCGTGCATATCGGCCGATCGACACAACTGCGACATAAGCTAAATCGGTTGTCTTTATGAGTTGTGAAGCTCGGCCATTTTAGCTCAACTTCAAAAATTTTTGCAATTCAACTCTAATTTCCTCCAAATGGCTACTCTGATCAAAATACACCAAATTTTTTCAAATTTAACCTAAAAAACAAATAAATTCCAAAAATTAAACTAAGAAGTGTAAAAATTATAAAATTGACTACATATATGTTAATATCTATAATAATAGCTATGAACAAGGGTAAATTATGTGCAAAAATTACACCTAAATGATGATATAAAATGCATGCATCACATGGCAATTGTTCTATTGCTCAAATCCAAGTCCTAATTCTAGATTAATTGTTTTCCCTTGAGAAATATCTATAAAAATAGGAACCTACTTCTCAAACCAAATTTTGGAAGGCTCAACCATCCACTAAGGACCTTACCAATAAAGAAGATGATAGGACTTCATTTAGCTCCTCATTGTAGGGTTGAGCATTCAGCAGGTCCTATTCAGTTCGAAATTTAATAAAACTGAACTAAATTCAACTGAATCCATTTCAGTAGTTAAATCAAACCGAATAGAAATAATTTGATTTGGATCATTGGTTTTTAATATTAATACACACACACACACACACACATAATTCTAGTCAGTTTCATTAATTTGTTTTTCCCCCCTAAACCAAACCTAATTGAATTAACATTATTACTTGCAAACCAAACCAAACTGGAAAAAAAAAAAAAACCAAATTCGATTTGGTTTTCCAATTTGAACTGAACGATGCTTACTTTAATGGCAGAATTTTAATTATTAGCACCTAGGATAATTCCCTTTGGCAAAGAGTGCAGGTGTATCTAGAAAATTCAAGTGAAACTTCCATATCAAATTCCCAATTTAATTCACTTGACTGATAAATTGGAGTGCCAACACTTACATTTATAGAATTAGAAATTAGCTCACTTTGTTAATCGTCTCTACAGACAGATCAAGTTTTTTCAGCACTTACACTTAATAGAAACATTTTGGATTGCATTAAACTAATAATCAAATGCATGACTTTACCCTAAGTTATCTCAATACTGAGATGAGGGAGGCCCTCATCTTTGCTTACCAATATGAGCTCTTCAATGCCCAACCAGTCTCAAGTAAATGGATGGGAAATCAAAGCTTTACTTCCTCGCTAATAATATCATCTGTTACATAAAATGCATTGTTCTCTTAGTTTTATTTTTCTATATGTCTATCTTTTGTAATCATACGTGGTTGCAATGCATGATATTTATAACAAAGGTATGTGAACAGGTGGTGTGTGCATATGCCCATCAATAATTCGCAAGGTTTCTTCTGAATCACAATGAAGACCAGGAATTGAATTGGACATCTGAATCATTTCCAACAGAATCCCTGAATTGTCTCTTGTAGTTTCTCTTAATCAATTATTTATGAAAATATCTCCTCGTCAGTTTCGGTAGACAAATTGAATATGGAAAGCTTTTTCATGTAATATGAGAAGCTATCGAGAAGATGAGGCGAGTATATCTACTCCCAGGAAGCTGCTGGCATCAAGCCACACAGAATCAAAAGCACATATCCAATGGCGGTAAAATTTGCAGTGTGTAAAATGTCCCCAGCATCTGCCTGTGGTGTTCAGCTGATCCTATCTCCTCTAAGTTAGCTTCAGCACATCATGTTTCTCAAGTTATTCTCAGATGGATGCGCCAGCTACAACGTACAGCAGCAAGGTTTGCTTGAAGAGGTCATTATTACTCATGACTGAATAGGGGTGAGCATCGGTTGGTTCAGTTTGGAAAATCAAATATCCAAATAAACCAAAATTTTTAGCAGGCCAAACCAAACAGAATTAGGGAGAAAATTGAAAAATCGAATCAAATTGAAAAAATTAAAATTTTTAGCAGACTAGACCAAATCAATCTGATTTGGTTTAGTTTGATTCAATTTTATTTATCAATTGTGGTTTCATCTTGAGCTTGTTTTTCTTTGATTTATCTTGGACTCATTTCTTACTCAATTTTCATTATATTTTATATTTTAAACTTTAATTTAAGATTTAATAATAATTAATTTTAAAAATAAATTATTCAATTTGATTCTAGTACTTTTGGTGTCAATTTTTCAACGATGCAATCATAATTCATCAATTATTCAATGTCTTCTACATCCAATTTATGCCATGGTGGCTTTCCTGTGACCATCTCAATAATAATGCAACCCAGAGATCAAATATTTAAAGCTGGTGATATCTCAATAAGCTTTACAAATTCAAGAGACATGTACAAGGGAGTTCCACGGAAAGTGTACTGGTAAAAGAATTTCCTTGAATCGTCTTCATCAGGCTCTTTTGCTAAGCCAAAATCTGTAATCTTGAGTTGGCTTAATTCTTGTTGATCAAAAAGGAAAACAAGGATATTGGTAGGCTTAAGATCACAATGAACATATCTATTATTATGTATGGATGATAACTCTTTAAGAATCGTCTGAGTGTATAACCTCACATCACATTTAAGTATTTTTCTCTCATATTTGTTTATCAAGTCTACAAGGCTACCACCAGGAGCATATTCCAGTAGTAAGTTATAAATTGTCATACCATTCTCATGACTCAAACAGTCTCTATAGCATTGAATAAATCCTTCAGAGCCAAAAAGACTAAGCAAAATCTTCAATTCTTTCTGCAGAGAGAAAGAATCTATTATCAGCGCAGACTTCACAGCAAGAGGAGGGGAAATAATGTTGGTCGGTATGGCCAAGAAGATAGAGCCGTAGGATCTTTTCCCCAAGCACTTCCCACGAACCCAGTCCATAGTGAGCGAATACAGGTTATAGTGGATTATGAGCGAGAATAGTACAATAGAATCCTTGCGTAGGTGGTGTATATAGATAGTATATATAATCCATTTCCTTGTAGGATTTAGTATATATAATCCTTTTCCTTGTAGGATTTATTTTTAATTTCTTTAAGGAAAGGAAGATAAATACATTAAAAGCCCTTGTGGGTATACAATTATATCTTTAAAGTTTATTATTTTATTAAATTAAAATAAAAAAGATTTGCCCACGATAACATTAAATAATAAAAAAGAAATTTAGAATCCTTGGATGAGTAAGAACAGTACAGTATATAAAATCCTTGGATAAATAGTATAACATATATTATCATTTTCCTTATAGGATTTATTTTTAATTTCTTTAAGGAAAATGACAAAAACATCAAAGTCCCTTGTGTTTATATGCAATTGTATATTTAGTTTTATTTTCTTAAATTAAATATGTTATTTTTTTATTTTTATTTAATTTATCTTTCTTAAAATAAAATGATATATACAATACTAATTAGTAAAAAACTGTACTTTTATTTTGTTTATATTGTGTTTATACTTATATGAAAAAAAAAATTCCAAAAGGAAAATTAAAGCATGCAGTAATGGATTAGAATTTGAGCCCTTGAGGTGAGCTTGGTTGATTAACTTAGGCGTATATAATAATGAAATACTTAAATTTTAATTTGAAATTCAAAACATTTATCTTCAATTTAAGCAACAAAACTCTTGTATAACTTATAATAGTTGGTTTTTAAATTATTTTTGATGATGTGACTCTCAATAAATTAAAATTTTTATTTTATCTTCATTAATTTAACACATTTAAGGAAAAGATTTAAGGGTGTATAATAATGAAGTATTTAAATTTAAATTTTATAATTCAAAACACTTATCTTCAATTTAAGTAATAAAAATTTTGGATGACCTATAATAGTTGGTTTTAAGTTATTTTTTATGATGTGACCCTTATTAAATTAAAATTTTATATTTTATCTCTAGTAATTTAACACTTATCAAGAAAAGATTTTAATTAATTAAAAATAATATTTTTGAATTAATTTCTCTCTCCCCTGTTATCTCTCTATCCACAACCTAATAATCTAAATTGCCCATATAAATACTTCAATAATGATACTGTAATTTCATAAATGCACGAAATCATGAAAAGTAATATGGTATAATTATCAATTCTATTTATTTTATTTAGCCATTCAAATTTTTTTTTTTTTTTACCATCAGGAGATGTATCCCAGCTATTAGCCAATCAGATTAATCACTCCCTAGATACCCATAATAGCTTGGAAATCACGGAAGCCAGATAGCGAGCTGCAAGACCCCAAATCAAATGGTACACTTACAATCCCCATACTCGAACCTGAGATTTCTCCCAAGCCCATAATCTATTTCCCAATAATAAAATAAATTGTAATTAATTCACTAACCACTATGATTATTTCCAAAATTTCACATATCAAATGTTTTGCTCTCACTCCAATTATTATTTCTGTTATATCTATTACTATTATTTACAAATACACAATTTTCCTTCCTTTTCGTTGCTAGTTGAAATCAATTAAATGCCACAATGGTTGATATCCAAAAGTATAAGTACAAATAATAAATAATTATATAAATAAAGAAAATTAATACAAAATTTCTGAAATTAAAATTAAATTCAACCTACATGCCCTAGTTGAAAATGTAGCTCCTCATAAAATCAAAATTCATAACAATTGTTTATCATAGACCTAGAATCATTGCAATCACAATAAAAATAAATCCTAAAATAAGACAAATTCAAAAGAAAAAATCTCTAATCAAGAAATAAATCCAGCGTGAGTCTTCAATCTCCTTTCAAAATCGACTAGCTTTGTTGAATCTTGACCTCCATCAGGGTTTTGTGCTTCCAAAGTCTCCAACCAGATGAAAAGTTATGCTTATAACATTGAATAATTCCTTCGGAGTTAAAATGACAAAGTAAAATTTTTAATTTTTTCTGTAGAGAGAAAAAATTTATTATCTGTGCAGTCTACACAATAAGCGGTGATGAAATTATATTGATTGATATGGCTAAGAAGACAGAGCCATAGAAACCTTCTCCAAGCACTTCCTGTTAACCCAATCCATAATGGGCCAATACAGATTACAGTGGATTGATGAGTGAGAATGGTACGGTAGAATCCTTTGGTAGGCAGCATATATAGTATATGTAAACCTTTTCCTTGTAGGATTTACTTTTAAATTCACAGGGTCGTCTGCCCTTGGAGAGCTGGTGTTTGATTGAACATCCTTTTTGGCGTTTCATAAATTCGCTTCTAACTAGAGGCGATTACAAGCGCATAACTATTCAGTGCCAATCGTCCGAGGTCGTCTCTCTCTATTCAGATCCCCAATTTGCAAATCTATTTCATCAATTTCAAAAAGTCGTAAATTTATCCAAAAATTCCAAAGGAAATGGCGCTGAGTAAGTTCTACAGCGAGATAAAGGAGTTGAAAGTGAAGGAAGTGCCCAACTAGGTAAAGCCGATGCTATCAATCGATTACGTGAAGAAACAGGTGCAGAAAGCTTTGGACAGTTACCACGCCAATTACATGAAGACCAGCTCCATTGATCGTCTCTGCCATGATGGCGGCATGATCTTTTCCAACCTTGTTGCTCTTCCGGAGGAGCACTGCCACTTCGAGCACCAGCAACACTAAGGAGCATGGCCACTGATTCGTTGACTTATCAATTCATCATCTGTTAGTGATTTAGTGAACTTCCTGTGAGTTGATTTTACTAACATTGATTTTCTTGATGTTTTATTTTGTGTTTCTGGATATGGTAGGCAGGAAGATACTATTGATAGTTTTTCTCTTTTACACTCTGCATCTCATTGCTTCAGGAAATTTGAATCATATACAGCAGAACAAAATGATTGTGTGTCATTCTCTGGTGTCTTTGATCTACAATGAGTTTCATTAGAGATATCTTTTGCCTGCCATTGTATGATGTCTTTGGTCTTACAATTTACAATATCTCTTCTACATGTAGCTTGGAGCTTGGGTGCATCAGGAGTTAGAACAGCAGATGCCCTCATCTGATATTCCATCCAAAATTCTTTGTCAAGTGATCAAAATTGATCTTCAGGTAGGTTTTGGCTCATCTGTTATATTCTTGTGGACTTTAGGCTGAACCTAAAACAGACCAAGTTTGTTCATATATATCAATACTTCCTGGGCCTGATGTAAGCTAGTCTGTCTGTCTTACTTTTGCAATTGAAGCATCCATGAGCATTTTCATTGTGGTTCTTTTTATATTTTTGCCCCGTATTTTCCTTATCATTTCCCCCTATATGAATCAGCAAAGAGAGTTTACTGGCACCAATCCTGAACTCCTGAAACCTGCAGAAAGATGCACGGTGAATTCATTTTAGAAAACACTTGCTTCTTCGGATGTAAGCAAGCATTGTACTTCAAATATTTATCAAAAGCATGCATAGGAATGTCTACCAGCATTGGTCAGTATCTAAAATAAATTATTGTTTCCTTCCCTGCTGTGTATTGTGATGTGTTTACTTCTCTCTCATTGATGGTTATGATTTTCCTCTTTGTTCAGGATATGCAGCAACAGACACCTTGTCAACAATTGATTGCAAAAGATCTGCACGGCAACGAGTGGAATTTCCAACATGTTAATCAGAGTAAGCAATAGTTACATTGCTATTTCATGACGCGATGCTGAATAATTGTCTAGAGATGGCAATTAATTAGCTACATTGGCTGAAATATGCATTCTATTATTTTGTATGTGCTTTCTATTATTTTGTTCTACAGTATACGATTGTTAATTGAGAATTTATGGAAATCGTAACATTTTTGTTTTTTTTTTGTTATATCTATGCATTTAGAATGGAAAAAGAGAATCCATATAGCTAAACCCAAATTTTTGGGATAAATGCTTAGTTGAGTTGAGTTGAGTTAAGTTGAGTTATATCTATGCATTTGCATATGTTTAGACTTACAACTAAAAGCGATACATGTTTCTGTTCTATAGGGTGTAAACATCAACTTGAACACCCAGTTGTAGAAAGTCAGAAGAAGGAAAGGACAATTTTAGTAATATTTTTAGAGGTTAATTAGTTCCCTTTTTTTTTTCCTTGCATTACAAAGACTCCAAATTTTCTTTCCTATTCAAGAATTGTTGTTTATGAGTCGTGCTTAGAAATGATGAATATTATTACATAATAAATTTAATTTTTTGAGTTGTATTAATGTGCTCAATTTAGTTATTGTTTATTTAAATATTAAATTTACTTGCAAAACAAGAAAATATAACCAGATGTGAAACACACTAGCTATGAAAATGATTGCCATAAATATCACGAAAAAAAGGCATAAAAGTTAATAAAATTGCGAGTCATCATTATAAAACAATTATTAAAAATTAAAATTGAAATCAAATTCTTTAAACTGCCTCTACAAACATTCTCTAATTCAATAATCATGATGGCTTGAATAAGCATTGAGGCGGTTTAAACTGCCTCTGAATCAAGTGTTGGGGCGGTTTAAAACGCTGTTATAAACCTCCCCTATACGATGAACTACCTAGCGCTCGACGAAATCGCCTCTATGTCATAGAGATGTAGGTTACGGAGGTGGTCATGAGGCAGTTTTGTGAACTGCCTCAGGCAAATATAGGGGCGGTGCCTTGAGAAAAACTGTAGTTAATAGTGGAATTAAGGGATCATCTCATATTATGAAATTGTCAAGTCTTTGAGTGGGAAATTTACATGTGGATAATAATTTTCTTGTTGTATCACTTTTTGAACATCTTCATATGATTTGCTTCTTCTGAGCTGCTGAAGGTAATAATTATTGTGGATCTATCGGTGCAATGATTTGAATATCTCTAAAATCTTAACTTTATGGCATTCACGGATGAGTGACCTTTGTTAACACAGAAAAGTGTCTTAAAAATGTCTTGACAGCATGAATTAGTATGGGAAAAAGGAAAAAGACAGAAAAGGGATTGTTCTTTTAGTGCTATCTAGAATGACAATTCACCTCGTTTGTATTATTCTTATTTTATTCTGCAAGAATAAGTAGCATCTTTTCACTAATTGATACAAATAGTGTGCAAAATAAACAAGTTCCATTTATTATCACCTCATTGTTTTCTCTTTGACTATATTGCAACATACCAAACATGACACAATTGTATGACCTTTCATCATTATGTGGACTCAAGGCTGTCTTCTATAGTTGATATTTCCAGGGCACCGCCCATCTCTTTTTGTTGAGGACATCCTTGGAAGTAATTAAATCCTTATTGCTTGCTTTCTAATGTAACTTCCTATTGCTGAAATATCTTTGTCCGTAAATTGTTAGGCCTGGAATGCACAAAACGGTGGAGCTGTGGCCATTCTGGTTTTAGATGACAAGAATGAACCAATGATTACAATGGACACCCCTGAAGAAGAAAATGCAGATGCTGACTATCTGCTAAGATGTATAAGAGCTCTGTACAAGTTTTGTCCTTGTTGGAGGCTCCACCAGGATTTCAAATATATATATATATATATATATATATATATATATATATATATATATATATATATATTGTTTAATTTTATATATCCCTTAATAAAATTTTGGTGAATAAAATTATGGTGATTTTATTTTATTCAAATATGAGTCATCAGGTGGGTAATAGATAATTTTATAAGATACAAGTCACTTTCCAGTAAGCCATGAGTGGATGGAAAGATGAATTGAGTCGGGTCCTGAGTGTTTAAGATAAGCTGCTATAAATATGGTTTCTGCTATTCTATGTCAGGTTAAGCTCATACAATTTGAAAAGCAAGTTGCTGTGGAAAAGGAACTTTGAAAATGTTCTACAGCAACTCCATTTTGCTAGGGATCTTGTTTCTGCTTGGTCAGGCTAAATTTGAATGGCTTTCATGCGTGGAATTCTTGAATAACTAATATGCTCGAGATGAGGATGTAATTTTCTCAATCACCATTTCACCACAAACACTACAACCTAGCAAGTGATGAAAGCTATCTTAACACTTGCATGAATTCAATAATCATAAATGGTGAACGCAATGCGCTATTAGCACCATAAGCTCTTTTTTATTGAATATTCAGGATTGATTTGGGGAAGAAGATGAGTCATCAACCTAATGATAAGGATACTAATAAGCAACCTGTACCATAGAAGATAATTGGAAAAATTCCCAACTTGATATTACTAACTGAGAGAATAGGAGTTGAGAATGAAAAATTAAGAGGTGGAATTGAGGCTGAATAAATTGGTGCAAACTTATAATTAATGGAAGGGATATAGAGGACAAATTGGTCGAGGAAGAAAGTGAATTAGATGAAACAGTAGAGAAGGAAGGCACTAAGAAGATGAAAGATCAGCAGGCACTCATTCTCCCAAAACATTGATGATTAATTTCTTAATGACCTAAAAACAATGTAATTAGATTCATCAATGGCACTCTGTTTATTCTTTCCTATTCTCTGTTGCTATGAGAATAGAAAAAACATCACTTTAATTAGAAGACAGCAGATGATTCATGATTTGGTAATACAATTAATATAATTGTTTTGCCAAGTAATCAGAGTTAAAATTATAAAGAATCTCACCAATAAAATTACAAAGATTCTCACTATTTAAAAAATGTGAGCTCATTGAAATGCAAATATACATATCTGCTAGTTCATTGCAGTAGAATAGCATCAATTTTCTAGTGCCACAGAATTGATATTCTGCCACGGTAGAAAATCAGTCAATTTGCCTTAGTTCTTGGTCCATCCTTGCTAAGCAAACTCTTTTCCGTTTCCTTGCAACCCATTCCGATAGGACCAAAGTTCAACCGCCTACATGTAGAACCCAAGCTCAGTGGCCTATCTGTAGAGGAAAATAGACCTTGCCCAGGTGAATAATCAGATAGTATTAGCTTGCACATGGACTTAACAACATCATCACTAAGGCTTGGTGGTAAGAGTTCTTCCTACTCAAATGGTGAAGTAAGCTCTTCATCAACAATAAAAGGATGATCCAATAGCATATCTGCTGTCCACCTCTCGCAATGGGGTCTCATGAAACACATTCTTAAGAAATCTTTCCCTTTCTTTGACATGCTTGCTGGTATCTCAGGTGAGCTACCCTCAAAAGCTAGGCGAACTAAGAAATCTTCTACATCCAATTCATGCCATGGTGGCTTTCCTGTGATCATCTCAATAATAATGCAACCCAGAGACCAAATATCCAAAGCTGTTGATATCTCAGCAAGCTTTACAGATTCAAGAGACATGTACAAGGGAGTTCCACGGAAAGTGTACTGGTAAAAGAATTTCCTTGAATTGTCTTCATCAGGCTCTTTTGCCAAGCCAAAATCCGCAATCTTGAGCTGAAAATCTTGTTGATCAAAAGGGAAAACAAGGATATTGGCAGGCTTAAGGTCACAATGAACATATCCATTATTATGTATGGATGATAACCCTTTAAGAATCATCTGAGTGTATCGCCTCACATCACATTCAGGTATTTTTCCCCCATATTTGTTAATCAAGTCTGCAAGACTACCACCAGGAGCATATACCAATAGTAAGTTATAAATTGTCATACCATTCTCATGACTCAAACAGTCCCCATAGCATTGAATAATTCTTTCAGAGCAAAAAGACTAAGCAAAAATTTCAATTCTTTTTACAGAGAGAAAGAATCTATTATCAGTGCAGACTTCACAGCAAGCAGTGGGGAAATAATATTGGTTGGTATGGCCAAGAAGACAGAACCGTAGGATCCCTTCCCCAAGCACTTCCTACGAACCCAGTTCATAGCGAGCGAATACAAGTTATAGTGGATGATGAGCGAGAATAGTACCGTAGAATCCTTGGGTAGGTGGTGTATATAAATAGTATATATAATCCATTTCCTTGTAAGATTTAGTATATATAATCCTTTTCCTTGTAGGATTTAGTATATATAATCCTTTTCCTAGTAGGATTTATTTTCAATTTCTTTAAGCAAAGAAAGATAAATATATTAAAAGCCCTTGTGAGCATATAATTATATCTTTAAAGTTGTTATTTTATTCAATTAAAATAAAAAGATATGGCCCTAGTAACATTAAATAATAAAAAAAATAAAATTTAGAATCTTTGGAAGAGTGAGAACAATACAGTATATAAAATCCTTGGATAAATAGTACAGCATATATAAATAATATTTAGAATCCTTTTTCTTATAGGGTTTTTTTTTTTTTTTATTTCTTGTAAGGAAAGGAAAATGATAAACATGATAAATTTTTTAATACAATTTAATTTATTAAATTAGTATAGGTGTAAACACAATATAATTTTTAAAAATCATTTTTAGTAACTAATATTTTATAATAAAATTATATTTATTTATTTATATTTATTTTGTAATGACTCGATTATGAATGATTTATTTAAATAAACTCAAATTTTAACTAAAAAATTAAATAAATAAAATTAATTTTTTAAAATAATAATATTTTAATTTAAAACACCGAATGTTTTACATAATAATTTAATATTTAATTTTAATTAATTCATATTTTTTATGATTGACTTAAGTTTATAGAAAAATAAAAACAAAAATAACTCAACAATTTACAATAACTCAAAATTAAATAATGCAAACCTAAATATGCTTGTAATATATATATATATATATATATATATATATATATATATATATATATATATAATTTAATAAAATTAACTACCCATCCTTTTATTTTAAAAAATACATTAATTAATCTTTATTTTTTTTATTTTTACTTTTTAAACTCTCCATCTAATTTAAATAAAATTTTTGTTAGTTAATGTGTTCAAAAGACTAAAAAATTATTATTATTATGAGGACTAAATAATTCAAAACATAAAAAATAAAGGGACTATATAATTATATTTTTTAAATTATAGAAATAAGTAAAATTTAAATTAACATTTAAAATAATTAAAAGAATTAAAAAATAAAAAAATAAAAAATTAGGATTAAAAAGTTAATTTTATTAAAATAAAGATCACATAAAAATTTCCCGATTTGAGATTAAATTAATTTAATTTGGATTCTAAACCCAAAAATGAATGCCCAAAGCCCTAACCAATTATGGGCTAGAAGTCATAATCTAAATTCGGTTAATACCTTTGGGGTAGTCTCCAACCAATCCAAAACGACGATGGATCGACGCATCACGTTAGCAGAAGAACCCTGATGTAGCTGTTTCCACCTTCCACAATCACAGCCATTACACAACACCAGATCTCTATACTTGCAATCCACGACGACCTTAGACGAAACTATGCAAATCAAACCGAAACCAGTGCCGAAACGTTTCGTCAAAAACCAAATCCCAGAAACTATCCTCAACGACTCATCTCTCAATGCCGCCATCTCCCTCTTGCCCTCCAACTACAACTTGGAAGTCCACAAGTGTGTCTGGCGCATCCGCTCCACCAGAGCCAAGCGTCTCGCTCTCCAGCTCCCTGAGGGCCTGCTTTTGTATTCGCTTATTCTTTCGGATATATTCACCGCCTTCGCCGGCGTTACCCACTATTTCGTCCTCGGCGACGTCACTTATGGCGCCTGTTGTGTGGACGACCTCTCCGCCTTGGCGTTAGGTGCTGATCTTCTAATTCACTATGGCCATAGCTGCTTGGTCCCCGTCGATGCTACGAAAGTTCCTTGCCTTTACGTTTTTGTTGACATTAAAATCGATGTTGAGCGCCTGATTAGCACCATCAAACTCAATTTAAATGATAAAAAAAGCATTGTTCTCGCGGGTACTATTCAGTTCGCATCTGCGATTCGAGAAGCAAAGCCTGAGTTGGAAAAGCTGGGCCTTTCGCTTTTGATCCCTCAATCGAAAATTGTGAGCTCAATGAAATGCAAATATACATATTTGCTGGTTCATTGCAGTAGAATAGCATCAATTTTTTAGTGCCACAAAATTGATATTCTGCCACGGTAGAAAATCAGTCAATTTGCCTTAGTTCTTAGTCCATCCTTGTTAAGGAAACTCTTTTCCGTTGCCTTACAACCCATTCCGATAGGACCAAAGTTCAACCGCTTACATGTAGAACCCAAGCTCAGTGGCCTATCTGTAGAGGAAAATAGACCTTGCCCAGGTGAATAATCAGATAGTATTAGCTTGCACATGGACTTAACAACATCATCACTAAGGCTTGGTGGTAAGAGTTCTTCCTGCTCAAGTGGTGAAGTAAGCTCTTCATCAACAATAAAAGGATGATCCAATAGCATATCTGCTGTCCACCTCTCGCAATGGGGTCTCATGAAACACATTCTTAAGAAATCTTTCCCTTTCTTTGACATGCTTGCTGGTATCTCAGGTGAGCTACCCTCAAAAGCTAGGCGAACAAAGAAATCTTCTACATCCAATTCATGCCACGGTGGCTTTCCTGTGATCATCTCAATAACAATGCAACCCAAAGACCAAATATCCAAAGCTGGTGATATCTCAGCAAGCTTTACAGATTCAGGAGACATGTATAAGGGAGTTCCACGGAAAGTGTACTGGTAAAAGAATTTCCTTGAATTGTCTTCGTTAGGCTCTTTTGCCAAGCCAAAATCTGCAATTTTGAGCTGCAAATCTTGTTGATCCGAAGGGAAAACAAGGATATTGGCAGGCTTAAGGTCACAATGAACATATCCATTGTTATGTATGGATGATAACCCTTTAAGAATCATCCGAGTGTATCGCCTCACATCACATTCAGGTATTTTTCCCCCATATTTGTTAATCAAGTCTGCAAGACTACCACCAGGAGCATATTCAAGTAGTAAGTTATAAATTGTCATACCATTCTCATGACTCAAACAGTCCCCATAGCATTGAATAATTCCTTCAGAGCCAAAAAGACTAAGCAAAATCTTCAATTCTTTTTGCAGAGAGAAAGAATCTATTATCAGCGCAGACTTCACAGCAAGCGGTGGGGAAATAATGTTGGTCGGTATGGCCAAGAAGACAGAGCCGTAGGATCCCTTCCCCAAGCACTTCCCACGAACCCAATCCATAGCGAGCGAATACAGGTTATAGTGGATGATGAGCGAGAATAGTACCGTAGAATTCTTGGGTAGGTGGTGTATATAAATAGTATATATAATCCATTTCCTTGTAGGATTTAGTATATATAATCCTTTTCCTTGTAGGATTTAGTATATACAATCCTTTTCCTAGTAGGATTTATTTTCAATTTATTTAAGAAAAGGAAGATAAATATATTAAAAGCCCTTGTGAGCATACAATTATATCTTTAAAGTTATTATTTTATTCATGATAATTAAAAAAGCAATCCAATGAAATTGATTCTATCTTTAGTCAACCTTATTTGTTTTCTCCTTAATTTTTATATTATACCCGTATATTTTAAGGGTGTGATATACCTTCGGGGTAAAATATCACATTTTAACCTATATTTTATAATTTATTAATACAATTTAATTTATTAAATTAGTATAGGTGTAAACACAAAATAATTTTCAAAAATCATTTTTAGTAACTAATATTTTATAACAAAATTATATTTATTTATATTTACTTTGTAATGGCTCGATTATGAATGATTTATTTAAATTAACTCAAATTTTAACTAAAAAATTAAATAAATCAAATTAATTTATTAAAATAATAATATTTTAATTTAAAACACCGAATGTTTTACATAATAATTAAGCAGAAGAACCCTGATGTAGCTGTTTCCACCTTCCACAATCACAGCCATTACACAACACCAGATCTCTATACTTGCAACAGGCGTTACCCACTGTTTCGTCCTCGGCGACGTCACTTATGGCGCCTGTTGTGTGGACGACCTCTCCGCCTTGGCGTTAGGTGCTGATCTTCTAATTCACTATGGCCATAGCTGCTTGGTCCCCATCGATGCTACGAAAGTTCCTTGCCTTTACGTTTTTGTTGACATTAAAATCGATGTTGAGCGCCTGATTAGCACCATCAAACTCAATTTGAATGATAAAAAAAGCATTGTTCTCGCGGGTACTATTCAGTTCGCATCTGCGATTCGAGAAGCAAAGCCTGACTTGGAAAAGCTGGGCCTTTCGGTTTTGATCCCTCAATCGAAACCCTTATCTGCCGGTGAAGTTTTGGGTTGCACGGCACCCAGAATATCATCGAAATCTGTAATTGGTAGTTTCAGTGACATGGTTGTGGTATTTGTGGCGGATGGGAGGTTCCATTTGGAGGCGTTTATGATGGCTAATCCTGAGATTAGTGCATTTAGGAATGACCCATATCTGGGGAAGCTGTTTCTTGAGGAATATGATCATCAAGGAATGAAGGAGACGAGGAAGAGGGCAATAGAGAGGGCAAGAGAAGCCAAGAGTTGGGGGATTGTGTTGGGCACATTGGGAAGGCAAGGCAATCCGAGGATTTTAGATAGGTTGGAGAAGAAGATGAGAGAAAAACATTTTTCTTATACCGTTGTTTTGATGTCAGAGATTAGTCCTACTAGGATTGCCTTATTTGAGCAATCTGTGGATGCTTGGATTCAGATTGCATATCCTCGGCTCTCTATTGATTGGGGAGAGGCATTTGAGAAGCCTCTTTTGACACCTTTTGAAGCAGTTTACCAGGTTGGTGGGAGAAGGATAAGAGTGTAGTGGCAAACTCAGGGTGTTGCAATGGTCTTGGATGTGGGCACAGCAATGGATTGTGTTCTGGATGTGGCAATGAAGCTGCAAAGGATGTAAAGGGTGTAGGTTATTCTTTTGCTGGTGATTATCCCATGGATTACTATGCTCAGGATAGTGGGGAGTGGAATTCCTCTTATTTGAAGAAAGCAACTCGCCCTATAAGAAGAAATGTGGTGTCCTCTACCAGTGATGGTGCTGCTTTGTAGCATCACTACCTCTTAAGGATTGTATTACATGTGCTTTGTAGCATCATTAGCCCATAAAGATTTTATTACAAGTAAGTATGTCCAACTTTGCTTATTTGTTTAATCTTGATGTTTTAGAATATGGAGGTTATTTCTGCATCTGTTTTTCCCTTGGTTCAATTTTGGTTTTGGAAGAAGTATGGATTTTATTTATTAATTTATTTTTATTTACCCTGAAGGCATGATTCAAAAATAGTAATTCTGTAGAATGTACAGACCAAGGTACTTGTCTTAAAAGTGGTATCATGATCACCTGGTGCAATTGCACTTCAAAACAAGTTGATCTTAGAAAAATACTAGGATGTTGCAGCGACGTTGACAAATAAAAAAAAAAAAAAAAACTAGTAAATGACCGTTTGATGCTAGTGAAAGATGCTCTGTTAACCTCTATGGATATTAAATTGTTATGCTTAGCTGAGATTGACAACGGGAAGAAAAATGTTGCTAGAAATTATGCTGAGCTGAGGCAGACAATGGGAAGGAAACATGAAGCTGTTATGAAATTGAGTTTGGATAATGTCCAAGGGCTGCTGGGTTGAGGTTTATTATTGTTTTTGCCTTTGTGTTTGCAACCTATTGTGGAAGAACTAACGATGCTTGTTAGAGAGAACTGTCCGGTCTCTGAGTATTTAGGAGATTCAATTCTGGAATGAACTTAGCTGCCCTTTAGTTGATTTCAACTAGCTTTTAAATACAAAAGTATAGCAGAAAAACCAATAAAGATTCTCCAGTTTTTAAATGACTTTAGTTTATTTGCAGCAAGAGAAGTTTAAAATTTAAAACTCAAACAGCCACATCTAATCCAGCTTCTTTTTCCCATGTGAATAGCGCCTGTAGATCTGTCTAAAGTGGGTATCCACCTTAACTGAATTTCCCTGTTCCATATTGGAGCTCGTAACAGATGCCCTATAAAAGATTAAGCTATTAAGATTAACCAACTTATGTCAAAAACATTGAAAAAATAAGAGGAGATTAGCATCAGGAAAAAAACCACTCTAAAATCTATCATTTTGCCACATTGAATGCAGAAGATCTCAGTAGAAAATAAAAATAATGGAATAATGGACTAAAATGGATATGTTGCCCATGACAATTGTTCTATTGCTCAAATCCAAGTCCTAATTCTAGATTAATTGTTTTCCCTTGAGAAATATCTATAAAAATAGGAACCTACTTCTCAAACCAAATTTTGGAAGGCTCAACCATCCACTTAGGACCTTACCAATAAAGAAGATAATAGGACTTCATTTAGCTCCTCATTGTAGGGTTGAGCATTCAGCAGGTCCTATTCAGTTCGAAATTTAATAAAACTGAACTAAATTCAACTGAATCCATTTCAGTAGTTAAATCAAACTGAATAGAAATAATTTGATTTGGATCATTGGTTTTTAATATTAATACACACACACACACACAATTCCAGTCAGTTTCATTAATTCGTTTTTCCCCCCTAAACCAAACCTAATTGAATTAACATTATTACTTGCAAACCAAACCAAACTGGAAAAAAAAAAAACTAAATTCGATTTGGTTTTCCGATTTGAACTGAACGATGCTTACTTTAATGGCAGAATTTTAATTATTAGCACCTAGGATAATTCCCTTTGGCAAAGAATGCAGGTGTATCTAGAAAATTCAAGTGAAACTTCCATATCAAATTCCCAATTTAATTCACTTGACTGATAAATTGGAGTGCCAACACTTACATTTATAGAATTAGAGATTAGCTCACTTTGTTAATCGTCTCTACAGAGAGATCAAGTTTTTTCAGCACTTAAACTTGATAGAAACATTTTGGATTGCATTAAACTAATAATCAAATGCATGACTTTACCCTAAGTTATCTCAATACTGAGATGAGGGAGGCCCTCATCTTTGCTTACCAGTATGAGCTCTTCAATGCCCAACCAGTCTCAAGTAAATGGATGAGAAATCAAAGCTTTACTTCCTCGGTAATAAGATCATCTGTTACATAAAATGCATTGTTCTCTTTGTTTTATTTTTCTATATGTCTTATCTTTCGTAATCATACGTGGTTGCAATGCATGATATTTATAACAAAGGTATGTGAACAGGTGGTGTGTGCATATGCCCATCAATAATTCGCAGGATTTCTTCTGAATCACAATGAAGACCAGGAATTGAATTGGACATCTGAATCACTTCCAACAGAATCCCTGAATTGTTTCTTGTAGTTTCTCTTAATCAATTATTTATGAAAATATATCCTCATCAGTTGCGGTAGACAAATTGAATATGGAAAGCTTTTTCATGTAATATGAGAAGCTATCGAGAAGATGAGGCGAGTGTATCTACTCCCAGGAAGCTGCTGGCATCAAGCCACACAGAATCAAAAGCACATATCCAATGACGGTAAAATTTGCAGTGTGTAAAATGTCCCCAGCATCTGGATGTGGTGTTCAGCTGATCCTATCTCCTCTAAGTTAGCTTCAGCACATCATGTTTCTCAAGTTATTCTCAGATGGATGCGCCAGCTACAAGGTACAGCAGCAAGGTTTGCTTGAAGAGGTCATTAGTACTCATGACTGAATAGGGGTGAGCATCGGTTGGTTCAGTTTGGAAAATCAAATATCCAAATAAACCAAAATTTTTAGCAGGCCAAACCAAACAGAATTAGGGAGAAAATTGAAAAATTGAATCAAACTGAAAAAAATAAAATTTTTAGCCGACTAGACCAAATCAATCTGATTTGGTTTAGTTTGATTCAATTTTATTTATCAATTGTGGTTTCATCTTGAGCTTGTTTTTCTTTGATTTATTTTGGACTCATTTCTTACTCAATTTTCTTTATATTTTATATTTTAAACTTTAATTTAAGATTTAATAATAATTAATTTTAAAAATAAATTATTCAATTTGATTATGCTGATTTTTGGTGTCAATTTTTCAACGATGCAATCATAATTCATCAATTATTCAATGTCTTCTATATCCAATTCCTGTCATGGTGGCTTTCCTGTAATCATCTCAATAACAATGCAACCCAGAGATCAAATATCTAGAGCTGGTGATATTTGAGCAGGCTTTACAGATTCAGGAGATATGTACAAGGGAGTTCCTTGAAGAGTGTACTGATAAAAGAATTTCCTTGAATCTTCTTCATCAGGCTCTTTTGCTAAGCCAAAATCAGCAATCTTAAGTTGACTTAAATTTAGTTGATCAGAAGGGAAAACAAGGATATTGGTGGGCTTAAGATCACAATGAACCTATCCATTATTGTGTATGAATGATAACCCTTTAAGAATCATATGAGTGTATCGCCTCACATCACATTCATGTATTTTTCCTCCATATTTGTTAATTAAGTCTACAAGACTACCACCAGAAGCATACTCCAGTAATAAGTTATAAATTGTCATACCATTCATCAGGCTCTTTTGCTAAGCCAAAATTGAGCTGACTTAAATCTTGTTGATCAGAAAGGAAAATAAGGATATTGGCAGGCTTAAGATCACAATGAACATATCCATTATTATGTATGGATGATAACCCTTTAAAAATCATCCGAGTGTATCGTCTCACATTATATTTAGGTATTTTTCCTCCACATTTGTTAATCAAGTCTGCAAGACTACCACCAGGAGCATATTCCATTAGTAAGTTATAAATTATCATACCATTCTCATGACTCAAACAGTCTCCATAGCATTGAATAACTCCTTCAGAGCCAGAAAGACTAAGCAAAATCTTCAATTCTTTTTGCAGAGAGAAAAAATCTATTATTAGCGCAGACTTCACAGCAAGCGGTGGGGAAATAATATTGGTCGGTATGGCCAAGAAGACAGAGCCGTAGGATCCCTTACCCAAGCACTTCCCGCGAACCCAGTCCATGGTGAGCGAATACAAGTTATAGTGGATGATAAGCGAGAATAGTACCGTAGAATCCTTGGGTAGGTGGTGTATATAGATAGTATATATAATCCATTTACTTGTAGGATTTATTATATATAATCCTTTTCCTTGTAGGATTTAGTATATATAATCCTTTTCCTAGTAGGATTTATTTTCAATTTCTTTAAGGAAAGGAAGATAAATATATTAAAAGCCCTTGTGGGCATACTATTTTATTCAATTAAAATAAAAAGATATGCCCATAGTAACATTAAATAATAAAAAAAATAAAATTTAGAATCATTGGATGAGTGAGAACAATACAGTATATAAAAAATTTACAATTATATCTTTAAAATTTATTATTTTATTCAATTAAAATAAAAAGATATGCCCATAGTAACATTAAATAATAAAAAAAATAAAATTTAGAATCATTGGATGAGTGAGAACAATACAGTATATAAAATCCTTAGATAAATAGTACAGCATATATAAATAATATTTAGAATTCTTTTTCTTATAGGATTTTTTTTTTAATTTCTTGTAAGGAAAGGAAAATATCTTTAAAATTTATTATTTTATTCAATTAAAATAAAAAGATATGCCCATAGTAACATTAAATAATAAAAAAAATAAAATTTAGAATCATTGGATGAGTGAGAACAATACAGTATATAAAATCCTTAGATAAATAGTACAGCATATATAAATAATATTTAGAATTCTTTTTCTTATAGGATTTTTTTTTTTAATTTCTTGTAAGGAAAGGAAAATGATAAACACGTCAAAGGCTCTTGTGTTTGTATGCAATTGTATCCTTAGTTTTATTTTCTAAAATTAAATATGTTATTTTTTTACTTTTTATTTAATTTATCTTTCTTAAAAGAAAATGATGCATAAAATACTAATTACAAAAAAATTGTACTTTTATATTGTTTATATTGTGTTTATACTTAAATGAAAAAAAAGGAAAAAAACTATTCCAAAAGGAAAATTAAAGCATACAGTAATTGATTAGAATTTGAGTCCTTGAGGTGAGCTTGGTTGATTAACTTAAGGGTATATAATAATGAAGTACTTAAATTTTAATTTGTAATTCAAAACACCTATCTTCAATTTAAGCAACAAAAATCTTATATAACTTATAATAGTTAGTTTTTAAATCATTTTTGATGATGTGACTCTCATTAAATTAAAATTTTATATTTTATTTTCATTAATTTAACACATTTAAGGAAAAGATTTAAGTAATAAAAATTTTGAATGACCTATAATAGTTTGTTTTAGGTTATTTTTTATGATGTGACCCTTATTAATTTAAAATTTTATATTTTATCTCTATTAATTTAACACTTATCAAAAAAAGATTTTAATTAATTAAAAATAATATTTTAGAATTAATTTCTCTCTCCTCTGTTATCTCTCTATCCACAACCTAATAATCTAAATTGCCCATATAAATACTTCAATAATGATACTCTAATTTCTTAAGTGCATGAAATCGCGAAAAGTAATATGGTATAATTATCAATTCTATTTATTTTGTTTAGCCATTCAAATTTTATTATTAACACAAACCCATAATCTCTCTGTTTTTTTTTTTTTTTGTCTTCATCAGGAGATGTATCCCAACTGTTAGCTAATCAGACTAATCACTCCCTGGATACCCGTAATAGCCTAAAAACCACGGGAGCCAGATAGCGAGCTGTAAGACCCTGAATCAAATGCTACACTTACAACCCCCATACTCAAACATGAGATTTCTCCCAAGCCCATAATCTATTTCCCAATAATAAAATAAATTGCAATTAATTCACTAACCACTATGATTATTTCCAAAATTTCACATATCAAATCTTTTGCTCTCACTCCAATTATTATTTCTGTTATATCTATTATTATTATTTACAAATACACAATTTTCCTTCCTTTTTGTTGCTAATTGAAATCAATTAAATGCCACATTGGTTGATATCCAAAAGTATAAATACAAATAATAAATAATTATATAAATAAAGAAAATTAATACAAAATTTCTGAAATTAAAATTAAATTCAACCTATATGCCCTAGTTGAAAATGTAGCTCCTCATAAAATCAAAATTAATAACAATTGTTTATCATAGACCTAGAATCATTGCAATCACAATAAAAATAAATCCTAAAATAAGACAAATTCAAAAGAAAAAAACTCTAATCAAGAAATAAATCCAGCGTGAGTCTTCAATCTCCTTTCAAAAACGACTAGCTTTGTTGAATCTTGATCTCCATCGGCTAAAATATGTTTCTTGAGAGTTTTGTGCTGCCAAAGTCTCCAACCAGATGAAAAGTTATGCTTATAAAAAGCTAAGACCAGCTGAGTTGAGGAGCAAAATCAAACACAAAAGACAGGGCCACTTAAAAGTAGGGGTGGCCACGGTCCGGTTTTGAACCGGAACCGGTTCGGTCAAAACCGGAATCGGCTTCGAACCGGACTGAAACTATCCTTTTGCAGTTTGATTCAGGTTCATATTTTTTAAGAACCGTGAACCGGCAGTTCCGAACCGAATTGATCCGATAATTTCGAACCGGATTAAACCGGCGATTTAAATATAAAAAAATTAAATAAATATGTTGCGTTACTCCTAATTCATTTATATATATCATTAATTCTCTGCATTTTCTTCAATTCTTAATATTTTTTCAATTTTTCTCAAATTCTCTAAATAATTATTTTCTACACTCATTTTAATTTCCAATACTCTCTTAATTTTCCTACTTTATTATTTTATATACTTATAGAAATTTTTAATACTATCTCAATTACTTTGTTATTACTTTAAATCCTCAATAAAATTTCCAATACCCTCTATTTTTATTTTTTTTCTCTTTTATAATTTTTAATTATCAATTATTATATAATTTAAAAAAAAGCAAGTAATATAACTAGAAATTTTTATTCCTCTAAATCCTAAGAGGGATATATAGACAAAATTAAATTCATACACTTTTTGCTAATTTCTTTAAAAAAAATTAATTTCATCTCTAGTTTTTTAATCAAGGTCAAGTCTTTATTTATTAAATTTTTCTTAAAGATAAATTATTTTCTTTCTTTTTTTTCTTATTTTATTTTGATTGAAAGATTTCTAAGAAAAATTAAAATATTTTTACAAATATAACTTAAATTTTGAATCAATAAAATTTTTCTCTAATTTTTTTTATCTAAGCTACCCTTAAACCATCCCTAAACCGTTTCTAAACCGTCCTCCAAACTGTTTTGAACCGTTCTTTTTTGAATCGCCCTTCAAACCGTTTTAAACCGGAGCTCAAACCGGAACCGACGGTTCAGGAATCGTCTTCCAAATCGTCCCCTGTCAGTTTAGTTCAAGTTCATGATTTCATTGAACCTAAATCAATAGTTCAGAAACCGTAACCGGCGGTTCCTGAACCGTGGCCACCCCTACTTAAAAGAACACACACAACCAAGTTGTGCGCCTTGCCCACTTCCCATGGCTTGGGTGTGACTCTCACTACAACTTTTATTTATTATTTTGTATGGATGATAAATCTTTGTGAATCATTGGAGTGTAATGCCTCACATCATATTTATATATTTTTTCGTAATATTTATTAATTAAATTTGTAAGACTATCACTAAGAGTATATTTCAATAATAAGTTATAAATTATCGTACCTTTCTCATGACTCAAAACAATTCCCGTAGCATTGAATAACACTTTCAAAGTCTTCAATTTTTTCTGCAGAGAGAATCTATTATCAGTGCAGCCTTCACAGCAAGCGGTGACAAAATAATATTGATTGGTATGGCCAAGAAGACAGAGCCATAGAATCCTTCCCCAAGCACTTCCTGCGAACCCAATCCATAGTGAGCCAATACAGGTTACAGTGGATGATGAGTGAGAATAGTACATTCCTGCGAACTCAATCCACAGTGAGCCAATACAGGTTACAGTGGATGATGAGTGAGAATAGTACGGTGGAATCCTTTGGTAGGCAGCATATACAGCATATGTAAACCTTTTCCTTGTAGGATTTACTTTTAAATTCACAGGGTCGTTTGCCCTTGGAGGGCTGGTGTTTGATTGAACATCCTTTTTGGCGTTTCATAAATTCGCTTCTAACTAGAGGCAATTACAAGGGCATAACTATTCAGTGCCAATCGTCCGAGGTCGTCTCTCTCTATTCAGATCCCCAATTTGCAAATATATTTCATCAATTTCAAAAACTCCCAAATTTATCCAAAAATTCCAAAGGAAATGGCGCTGAGTAAGTTCTACAGCGAGATAAAGGAGTTGAAAGTGAAGGAAGTGCCCAACTAGGTAAAGCCGATGCTATCAATAGATTACGTGAAGAAATAGGAGCAGAAAGCTTTGGACAGTTACCACGCCAATTACATGAAGACCAGCTCCATTGATCCTCTCTACCATGATGGCGGCATGATCTTTTCCAACCTGGTTGTCTTCCGGAGGAGCACTGCCACTTCGAGCACCAGCAACACTAAGGAGTATGGCCACTGATTCGTTGACTCATCAATTCATCATCTGTTAGTGATTTAGTGAACTTCCTGTGAGTTGATTTTACTAACATTGATTTTCTTGATGTTTTATTTTGTGTTTCTGGATATGGTAGGCAGGAAGATACTATTGATAGTTTTTCTCTTTTGCACTCTGCATCTCATTGCTTCAGGAAATTTGAATCATATACAGCAGAACAAAATGATTGTATGTCATTCTCTGGTGTCTTTGATCTATAATGAGTTTCATTAGAGATATCTTTTGCCTGCCATTGTATGATGTCTTTGGTCTTACAATTTACAATATCTCTTCTACATGTAGCTTGGAGCTTGGGTGCATCAGGAGTTAGAACAGCAGATGCCCTCATCTGATATTCCATCCAAAATTCTTTGTCAAGTGATCAAAATTGATCTTCAGGTAGGTTTTGGCTCATCTGTTATATTCTTGTGGACTTTAGGCTGAACCTAAAACAGACCAAGTATGTTCATATATATCAATACTTCCTGGGCCTGATGTAAGCTAGTCTGTCTGTCTTACTTTTGCAATTGAAGCATCCATGAGCATTTTCATTGTGGTTCTTTTTATATTTTTGCCCCGTATTTTCCTTATTATTTCCCCCTATATGAATCAGCAAAGAGAGTTTACTGGCAGCAATCCTGAACTCCTGAAACCTGCAGAAAGATGCACGGTGAATTCATTTTAGAAAACACTTGCTGCTTCGGATGTAAGCAAGCATTGTACTTCAAATATTTATCAAAAGCATGCATAGGAATGTCTACCAGCATTGGTCAGTATCTAAAATAAATTATTGTTTCCTTCCCTGCTGTGTATTGTGATGTGTTTACTTCTCTCTCATTGATGGTTATGATTTTCCTCTTTGTTCAGGATATGCAGCAACAGACACCTTGTCAACAATTGATTGCGAAAGATCTGCACGGCAACGAGTGGAATTTCCAACATGTTAATCAGAGTAAGCAATAGTTACATTGCTATTTCGTGACGCGATGCTGAATAATTGTCTAGAGATGGCAATTAATTAGCTACATTGGCTGAAATATGCTTTCTATTATTTTGTATGTGCTTTCTATTATTTTGTTCTACTGTATATGATTGTTAATTGAGAATTTATGGAAATCGTGACATTTTTGTTTTTTTTGTTATATCTATGCATTTAGAATGGAGAAAGAGAATCCATATAGCCGACCCCAAATTTTTGGGATAAATGCTTAGTTGAGTTGAGTTGAGTTATATCTATGCATTTGCATATGTTTAGACTTGCAACTAAAAGCTATACATGTTTCTGTTCTATAGGGTGTAAACATCAACTTGAACACCCAGTTGCAGAAAGTCAGAAGGAGGAAAGAACAATTTTAGTAATATTTTTAGAGGTTAATTAGTTCCCTTTTTTTTTTACTAGTATTACAAAGACTCCAAATTTTCTTTCCTATTCAAGAATTGTTATTAATGAGTTGTACTTAGAAATGATGAATATTATTATACAATAAATTTAATTTTTTGAGTTGTATTAATGTGTTAAATTTAGTTATTGTTTATTTAAATATTAAATTTACTTGCAAAACAAGAAAATATAACCAGATGTGAATCACACTAGCTATGAAAATGATTGCCTTAAATATCACGAAAAAAAGGCATAAAAGTTAATAAAATTGCGAGTCATCATTATAAAACAATTATTAAAAATTAAAATTGAAATCAAATTCTTTAAACTGCCTCTACAAACCTTCTCTAATTCAATAATCATGATGGCTTGAATAAGCATTGAGGCGGTTTAAACTGCCTCTGAATCAAGTGTTGGGGCAGTTTAAAACGCTGTTATAAACCTCCCCTATACGATGACCTACCTAGCGCTCGACGAAATCGCCTCTATGTCATAGAGATGTAGGTTACGGAGGTGGTCATGAGGCAGTTTTGTGAACTGCCTCAGGCAAATATAGGGGCGGTGCCTTGAGAAAAATAGTAGTTAATAGTGGAATTAAGGGATCATCTCATATTATGAAATTGTCAAGTCTTTGAGTGGGAAATTTACATGTGGATAATAATTATCTTGTTGTATCTCTTTTTGAACATCTTCATATGATTTGCTTCTTCTGAGCTGTTGAAGGTAATAATTATTGTGGATCTATCAGTGCAATGATTTGAATATCTCTAAAATCTTAACTTTATGGCATTCACGGATGAGTGACCTTTGTTAACACAGAAAAGTGTCTTAAAAATGTCTTGACAGCATGAATTAGTATGGGAAAAAAGAAAAAGATAGAAGAGGGATTGTTCTTTTAGTGCTATCTAGAATGACAATTCACCTCGTTTGTATTATTCTTATTTTATTCTGCAAGAATAAGTAGCATCTTTTCACTAATTGATACAAATAGTGTGCAAAATAAACAAGTTCCATTTATTATCACCTCATTGTTTTCTCTTTGACTATATTGCAACATACCAAACATGACACAATTGTATGACCTTTCATCATTATGTGGACTCAAGGCTGTCTTCTATAGTTGATATTTCCAGGGCACCGCCCATCTCTTTTTGTTGAGGACATCCTTGGAAGTAATTAAATCCTTATTGCTTGCTTTCTAATGTAACTTCCTATTGCTGAAATATCTTTGTCTGTAAATTGTTAGGCCTGGAATGCACAAAACGGTGGAGCTTTGGCCATTCTGGTTTTAGATGACAAGAATGAACCAATGATTACAATGGACACCCCTGAAGAAGAAAATGCAGATGCTGACTATCTGCTAAGATGTATAATAGCTCTGTACACGTTTTGTCCTTGTTGGAGGCTCCACCAGGATTTCAAAGTATATATATATATTGTTTAATTTTATATATCCCTTAATAAAATTATGGTGATTTTATTTTATTCAAATATGAGTCATCAGGTGGGTAATAGATAATTTTATAAGATACAAGTCACGTTCCAGTAAGCCATGAGTGGATGGAAAGATGAATTGAGTCGGGTCCTGAGCGTTTAAGATAAGCTGCTATAAATATGGTTTCTGCTATTCTATGTCAGGTTAAGCTCATACAATTTGAAAAGCAAGTTGCTGTGGAAAAGGACCTTTGAAAATGTTCTACAGCAACTCCATTTTGCTAGGGATCTTGTTTCTGCTTGGTCAGGCTAAATTTGAATGGCATTCATGCGTGGAATTCTTGAATAACTAATATGCTCGAGATGAGGATGTAATTTTCTCAATCACCATTTCACCACAAACACTACAACCTAGCAAGTGATGAAAGCTATCTTAACACTTGCATGAATTCAATAATCATAAATGGTGAACGCAATGCGCTATTAACACCATAAGCTCTTTTTTATTGAATATTCAGGATTGATTTGGGGAAGAAGATGAGTCATCAACTTAATGATAAGGATACTAATAAGCAACCTGAACCATAGAAGATAATTGGAAAAATTCCCAACTTGATATTCCTAACTGAGAGAATAGGAGTTGAGAATGAAAAATTAAGAGGTGGAATTGAGGCTGAATAAATTGGTGCAAACTTATAATTAATGGAAGGGATATAGAGGACAAATTGGTCGAGGAAGTAAGTGAATTAGATGAAACAGTAGAGAAGGAAGGCACTAAGAAGATGTAAGATCAGCCGGCACTCATTCTTCCAAAACATTGATGATTAATTTCCTAATGACTTAAAAACAATGTAATTAGATTCATCAATGGCACTCTGTTTATTCTTTCCTTTTTCTCTGTTGCTGTGAGAATAGAAAAAACATCACTTTAATTAGAAGACAGCAGATGATTCATGATTTGGTAATACAATTAATATAATTGTTTTGCCAAGTAATCAGAGTTAAAATTACAAAGAATCTCACTATTAAAATTACAAACAATCTCACTATCTAAAAATTGTGAACTAATTGAAATGCAAATATACATATCTGCTGGTTCATTGCAGTAGAATAGCATCAATTTTCTAGTGCCGCAAAATAGATATTATGCTACGGTAGAAAATCAGTGAATTTGCCTTAGTTCTTAGTCCATCCTTGCTAAGCCAACTCTTTTCCATTTCCTTGCAACCCATTCCGATAGGATCAAAGTTCAGCTGCCTACATGTAGAACCCAAGCTCAGTGGCCTATTTGCAGAGGAAAATAGACCTTGCCCAGGTAAATAATCAGATAGTATTAGCTTGCACATGGACTTAACAACATCATCACTAAGGCTTGGTGGTAAGAGTTCTTCCTGCTTAAATTATGGCTTGGTGGCCTATCTGCTGATTTTTGGTGTCAATTTTTCAACGATGCAATCATAATTCATCAATTCATCAATTATTCAATGTCTTTTATATTCAATTCCTGCCATGGTGGCTTTCCTGTAATCATCTCGATAACAATGCAACCCTGAGACCAAATATCTGGAGCTGGTGATATCTGAGCAAGCTTTATAGATTCAGGAGACATGTACAAGGGAGTTCCTTGAAAAGTGTACTGATAAAAGAATTTCCTTGAATCTTCTTCATCAGGCTCTTATGCTAAGCCAAAATCAGCAATCTTAAGTTGACTTAAATTTAGTTGATCAGAAGGGAAAACAAGGATATTGGTGGGCTTAAGATCACAATGAACGTATCCATTATTGTGTATGCATGATAACCCTTTAAGAATCATGAGTGTATCGCCTCACATCACATTCATATATTTTTCTTCCATATTTGTTAATTAAGTCTATAAGATTACCATCAGAAGCATACTCCAGTAATAAGTTATAAATTATCATAATATTTTCATGACTCAAACAGTCTCTGTAGCATTCAATAACTCTTTCAGATCTAAAAAGACTAAGCAAAGTTCTCAATTCTTTTTGCAGGGAGAGAGAATTTACTATGAGGGCAGACTTCACAGCAGTTAGTGGCAAAATAATGTTGGCTGGTATGGCCAAATAGACAAAGCTGTATGATCCCTTACTATGAGGGCAGACTTCACAGCAGGTAGTGGCAAAATAATGTTGGCTGGTACGGCCAAAAAGACAAAGCTGTATGATCCCTTCCCTAAACACTTCCCGCGAACCTAGTCCATAACGAGCGATATATTGGATGAGTGAGAATAGCAGAGTAGAATAGGTCAATACAGTATATATAAGTAGTATTTATCATCCTTTTCCTATCAGGATTAAGTACATATAATCCTTTTCCTTTTGGGATTTACTTAAAAATTCACAGAGGCGTTTTTCTAAACTGCCCTTTGAGAGTTGGTGTTTGATTGAACATCGTTCTTTTTTTGCGTTTCATAAATTCGCTGCTAACTGAGGCAATTACAAGCGCATAACTATTCAATGCCAATCGTTTGGGGTTAGGGTTTGCAAATCTATTTCATGAATTTCAAAAACTCCCAATTTTATCCAAAATTTCCAAAGGAAATGGCGCTGAGGAAGTTCTACGGCAAGATAAAGGCGTTGACAGTGAAGGAAGTGCCCAACTAGGTAAAGCCGATGCTATCAATCGATTACGTGAAGAAATAGGTGCAGAAAGCTTTGGACAATTACCACGCCAATTACATCAAGACCAGCTCCATTGATCCTCTCTACCATGATGGCGGCATGATCTTTCCCAACCTTGTTGCTCTTCTGGAGGAGCACCGCCACTTCGAGCACCAGCAACACTAAGGAGCATGGCCACTGATTCGTTGACTCATCAATTCATCATTTGTCAGTAACTTCCTGTGAGTTGATTTTACTAACGTTGATTTTCTTGATGTTCTATTTTGTGTCTCTGGATATGGTCGGCAGGAAGATACTATTGATAGTTTTCTCTTTTACACTCTGCATCTCATTGCTTCAAGAAATTTGAATCATATACAGCAGAACAAAATGATTGTAGGTCATTCTCTGGTGTCTTTGATCCACAGTGAGTTTTATTAGAGATATCTTTTGCCTGCCATTGTATGATATTTTTGGAAGGGAATAGAATCAGTCTTTGAAAACACAAAATTCACTAATCCAGACCACCAACTTACCTCTAGCCACCAACATTCCAAATTCCCACCAGCAAAAGCACAAAGAATGAAGCAAGCACTCTCAATTATTACAGAATAGCTAAGAATTAACCAATCAACCCAAGCAACAAATACCAACCAGCTACAAGAGTCAATTGTGCCAAAACAAACCTAAATGAAATAGATAGCCAATGTGTCTCAAATAGATGGTGAGTAATGTATGAAAGATTATATTGCCAAACCCATATGCAAGCATAAAAGATCTAACTCTACTAATGTAACAAGCATTTTTCAAAGAATCATTAGGTCTTTTTAAGGGTTGTAATGGGGTCAAATAGGGTAAGATTGTGGTTAACAAAGAAAGGGAATAAGGTAAACAAAATATGAGAATAATATTAATCATGAAACTCAAAGTGCATCCAATTTTTTTTTTTTTTCTCTTTTTTTTTTTTTTTTTATTAAGAGGAAAGAAATTCGCAATGAATCTTAAGTGCTAACACAATAAAGGGACTACTTTTATAATATATTTTTTATTTTGTATGTGTCCCTATTTCACGTCACACCCAAAATTACCTTTGGGATATTTTTGTGACTATATTTTTTTTATCAACTTTTCACAATTACTCTAGCACTTTTCAAGATGTTTCAATCCTCCAAGTTTTTTTTTTTTTATTTTTTTTATTTTTTATGCACTTAATTGCTAAAATATTATTCTCATAAATAGGTAATAGTGTTTAGGTTTAACTAAATGATTTGGGTTCCAAAGAAATTAGGGAATTAAGGTTCAAGGGGGTTTGCAAGGGTTAAAATGAGATTAAGGTAGGTTAAGGCTAAATATGAGGTTTAAAATATGAAGGAATGCCTAAATCATATTCTTATCAAATGCAAGTTAAAAATTTGGCTTTGAAAGATCTAAGATGCTTGTTCTAGGAATGGTGAGACGACAAGGACCATTTTCTTCCTTAAAGGCTTATCCAGACACTCAAAACTCAAAATAACTATGGCCATAGCTGCTTGGTCCCCATCGATGCTACGAAAGTTCCTTGCCTTACGTTTTTGTTGACATTAAAATCGATGTTGAGCGCCTGATTAGCACCATCAAACTCAATTTGAATGATAAAAAAAGCATTGTTCTCGCGGGTACTATTCAGTTCGCATCTGCGATTCGAGAAGCAAAGCCTGAGTTGGAAAAGCTGGGCCTTTCGGTTTTGATCCCTCAATCGAAACCCTTATCTGCCGGTGAAGTTTTGGGTTGCACGGCACCCAGGATATCATCGAAATCTGTAATTGGTAGTTTCAGTGACATGGTTGTGGTATTTGTGGCGGACGGGAGATTCCATTTGGAGGCGTTTATGATAGCTAATCCTGATATTATTGCGTTTAGGTATGACCCATATCTGGGGAAGCTGTTTCTTGAGGAATATGATCATCAAGGAATGAAGGAGACGAGGAAGAGGGCAATAGAGAGGGCAAGGGAAGCCAAGAGTTGGGGGATTGTGTTGGGCACATTGGGAAGGCAAGGCAATCCGAGGATTTTAGATAGGTTGGAGAAGAAGATGAGAGAAAAACATTTTTCTTATACCGTTGTTTTGATGTCAGAGATTAGTCCTACTAGGATTGCCTTATTTGAGCAATCTGTGGATGCTTGGATTCAGATTGCATGTCCTCGGCTCCCTATTGATTGGGGAGAGGCATTTGAGAAGCCTCTTTTGACACCTTTTGAAGCAGAGATTGCTGTTGGGGATTTACCAGGTTGGTGGGAGAAGGATAAGAGTGTAGTGGCAAACTCAGGGTGTTGCAATGGTCTTGGATGTGGGCACAGCAATGGATTGTGTTCTGGATGTGGCAATGAAGCTGGAAAGGATGTAAAGGGTGTAGGTGATTCTTTTGCTGGTGATTATACCATGGATTACTATGCTCAGGATGGTGGGGAGTGGAATTCCTCTTATTTGAAGAAAGCAACTCGCCCTATAAGAAGAAATGTGGTGTCCTCTACCAGTGATGGTGCTGCTTTGTAGCATCACTACCTCTTAAGGATTGTATTACATGTGCTTTGTAGCATCATTAGCCCATAAAGATTTTATTACAAGTAAGTATGTCCAACTTTGCTTATATGTTTAATCTTGATGTTTTAGAATATGGAGGTTATTTTTGCATCTGTTTTGCCCTTGGTTCAATGTTGGTTTTGGAAGAAGTATGGATTTTATTTATTAATTTATTTTTATCTACCCTGAAGGCATGATTCAAAAATAGTAATTCTGTAGAATGCACAGACTAAAGTACTTGTCTTAAAAGTGGGATCATGATCACTTGGTACAATTGCACTTCAAAACAAGTTGATCTTAGAAAATATTAGGATGTTGCAGCGAGGTTGACAAATAAAAATAAAAATACTAGTAAATAACCGTTTGATGCTAGTGAAAGATGCTCTGTTAACCTCTATGGATATTAAATTGTTATGCTTAGCTGAGATTGACAATGGGAAGAAAAATGGTGCTAGAAATTATGCTGAGCTGAGGCAGACAATGGGAAGGAATCATGAAGCTGTTATGAACTTGAGTTTGGATAATGTCCAAGGGCTGCTGGGTTGAGGTTTATTATTGTTTTTGCCTTTGTGGTAGCGACCTATTGTGGAAGAACTAACGGTGCTTGTTATAGAGAACTGTCCAGTCTCTGAGTATTTAGGAGATTCAATTCTGGAATGAACTTAGCTGCCCTTTAGTTGATTTCAGCTAGCTTTTAAATACAAAAATATAGCAGAAAAACCAATAAAGATTCTCCAGTTTTTAAATTACTTTAGTTTATTTGCAGCAATAGAAGTTTAAAATTTAAAACTCAAATAGCCACATCTAGTCCAGCTTCTTTTTCCCATGTGAATAGCGCCTGTAGATCTATCTAAAGTGGGTATCCACTATCCGCCTTAACTGAATTTCCCTGTTCCATATTGGAGCTCATAACAGATGCCCTATAAAAGATTAAGCTATTAAGATTAACCAACTTATGTCAAAAACATTGAAAAATAAGAGGAGATTAGCATCAGGAAAAAAAACCACTCTAAAATCTATCATTTTGCCACATTGAATGCAGAAGATCTCAGTAGAAAATAAAAATAATGGAATAATGGACTAAAATGGATATGTTGCCCATGGCAATTGTTCTATTGCTCAAATCCAAGTCCTAATTCTAGATTAATTGTTTTCCCTTGAGAAATATCTATAAAAATAGGAACCTACTTCTCAAACCCAATTTTGGAAGGCTCAACCATCCACTTAGGACCTTACCAATAAAGAAGATAATAGGACTTCATTTAGCTCCTCATTGTAGGGTTGAGCATTCAGCAGGTCCTATTCAGTTCGAAATTTAATAAAACTGAACTAAATTGAACTGAATCCATTTCAGTAGTTAAATCAAACTGAACAGAAATAATTTGATTTGGATCATTGGTTTTTAATATTAATACACACACACACACAATTCCAGTCAGTTTCATTAATTCGTTTTTTCCCCCCTAAACCAAACCTAATTGAATTAACATTATTACTTGCAAACCAAACCAAACTGGAAAAAGAAAAAAAAAAAACCAAATTCGATTTGTTTTTCTGATTTGAACTGAACGATGCTTACTTTAATGGCATAATTTTAATTATTAGCTCCTAGGATAATTCCCTTTGGCAAAGAATGCGGGTGTATCTAGCAAATTCAAGTGAAACTTCCATATCAAATTCCCAATTTAATTCACTTGACTGATAAATTGGAGTGCCAACACTTTCATTTATAGAATTAGAGATTAGCTCACTTTGTTAATCGTCTTTACAGAGTGATCAAGTTTTTTCAGCACTTAAACTTGATAGAAACATTTTGGATTGCATTAAACTAATAATCAAATGCATGACTTTACCCTAAGTTATCTCAATACTGAGATGAGGGAGGCCCTCATCTTTGCTTACCAATATGAGCCCTTCAATGCCCAACCAGTCTCAAGTAAATGGATGAGAAATCAAAGCTTTACTTCCTCGGTAATAAGATCATCTGTTACATAAAATGCATTGTTCTCTTAGTTTTACTTTTCTGTATGTCTATCTTTTGTAATCATATGTGGTCAGAATCCCTGAATTGTTTCTTGTAGTTTCTCTTAATCAATTATTTATGAAAATATCTCCTCATCAGTTGCAGTAGACAAATTGAATATGGAAAGCTTTTTCATGTAATATGAGAAGCTATAGAGAAGATGAGGCGAGTGTATCTACTCCCAGGAAGCTGCTGGCATCAAGCCACACAGAATCAAGAGCCCATATCCAATGGCGGTAAAATTTGCAGTGTGTAAAATGTCCCCAGCATCTGCATGTGGTGTTCAGCTGATCCTATCTCCTCTGAGTTAGCTTCAGCACATCATGTTTCTCAAGTTATTCTCTGATGGATGCACCAGCTACAAGGTACAGCAGCAAGGTTGCTTGAAGAGGTCATTAGCACTCATGACTGAATAGAGGTGAGCATCGGTTGGTTCAGTTTGGAAAATCAAATATCCAAATAAACCAAAATTTTTAGCAGGCCAAACCAAACTGAATTAGGGAGAAAATTGAAAAATCGAATCAAACTGAAAAAATTGAAATTTTTAGCAGACTAGACCAAATCAATCTGATTTGGTTTGGTTTGGTTTGATTCAATTTTATTTATCAATTGTGGTTTCATCTTGAGCTTGTTTTTCTTTGATTTATTTTGGACTCATTTCTTACTCAATTTTCTTTATATTTTATATTTTTAACTTTAATTTAAGATTTAATAATAATTAATTTTAAAAATAAATTATTCAGTTTGATTCTACTGATTTTTGGTGTCAGCTTCCCAGCGGTGCAATCATAATTCATCAATTCATAACAAATGTTTTTATTTTTTTTTTGGAAGAAATTTCTTGCAGTCAAGGATTTGTACCGTTCAACTTGTAATGAATGATGTCAAGTCAATGAATCTTTTCAATTGGCAATGTCTAGTAATTTTAAATTCATAATTATCAAAATAGTAAGCATATAAGATTTTTCTTGTATAGACTGATCTAATTTTGAACTATATATTTAAACCTTTTAGATTGAATTAATGGAAGTGATATAGAGGACAAATTGGTCGAGGAAGAAAGTCAGCTAGATGGAACGGTAGAGAAGCAAGACATTGAGAAGATGAAAGATTAGTAGGCACTCATTCTCTAAGAACATTGATGATTAATTTCCTAATGACTTAAAAATAATGTAATTGGATTCATCAATTGCACTCTGTTTTTATCAAGGGGCTTGTATTATTAATAATTATTTTGTCAACGGATAATACAATTGATATAATTCTTTTGTCAACATTCAGAGTTAAAATTTCAAAGAATCTCATTATCTAAAAATTGTGAGCTTGTTGAAATGTAAAAATGCATAATTTTCATTGTAGCAGAACTGTAACTCCATCTGGTCTGGTGAAGTAGAATCGCATCTATTTTCTAGTGCCACACAAAATTGATATTCAGCCATGATAAAAATTAGTCAATTTGCCTTAGTTTTTAGTCCATCATTGCTAAGCAAACTCTTTTCCTTTTCCGTGCAACCCATGTTAGTAGTATGCCCTAGAGCATATCATTTAGTATGTATCTTGTAGTTATTTTTATTAATAAAAGACATTTCCACTTTTCCGTTTACATAATATATTTATGTGTAATAAAAAAAGTACATTGATATTTGATTAGAAATTCTATTCTTAAGTTGTTAAGAATATGAGTGACAGTATTTCTAGTACAAAGTATCATAAATAGGTTCACAATCGAGGATACTTCATAATAAGGACATGACTTATCTAGAAAAATTGTATTCATGTTTGTTCCCAAATTATTTATATAAGATATAAATAAGATGGAATGGTGAGTCTCATGCCATATAACAAACATGATAGACACTTATACATGATAAGTAGGTCGAACCAGTGACATTTATGACAAGCACATTGAGTTTACTCTTGTCAATGCATTGTCATAAATCATATCAGTGCATATAATCTTTAGATCTGAAATAGCACAATTATCTTGTATATAGGTGGTTTGAGTTTGATACTGCTTTCATACTTGTACTATGTGTGGGTATATGGGTATGTGTTGGCTCCTACTAATTATATATGGAGGTAGGTGTTGATCAAGATGGAATCTGTTCCTCTAAGTAAATAGAGATAAAATCCTATGTTCATTTAATTGTTCTTGATATTTCAAGTTCCTGGCCTGGACAGATAGATTTAATCAGAAAAGAGTTTCTGATGAGAAAATCTTTTTAATCATGAACTGGAATTAAAAGAGAACATAATATTCATAGCAAATGGAGTTTGACATAAACCGTGACTCCAGCTTGAGTTGGGATTTTGTAACAGAGAGATTCTAGTGCATGGTAACATATGATTATAGGTTCATTTAAGGTAAACCTTATTACTGATTGGGTGGCCATGGCATACTATGCTAGGTGTTAACCATGGTCTATGAGGTGTATAAAATGATTTAGAGAAATCATTTATGGTAAGAAAGAGTTCTGATAATATTAAGAATTGATATCATATCTCATTGTCAATTAGTGATGAGCCTAGTGAGTCACACACATAAACAAGTTATCACCTAATTAAATATGATTTAATTAATTAATTGAAGAGTTTAATTGATTAATTAAATAGGTTTGGTTTGCAATTAGATTGCAAAGTCCCTAGCATGACTTGAAACCAAATCTAGATTATTGGATGTATAATATAAGTTAAATTTATATTTAAAGTGTTTAAATATGAATTTAATAAATGAGAAATTAATTAATAAAGATTAATTAATTGATTTATATTTGATATAAATTGATTAGAAGAAGAGAAATAATTATTTTGGGTTGAGAACTCAAAATTAAGACACAGAGGCATTTTGGTCATTTCTCAGGGTGACATGTGGCACCATGAGATGGTGACACATGGCACTACACATAAGCTTGCCAAATATTTTTTAATCATGTAAGATGATTAAAATTAAGATTAAATATAGGTTTGACACTTGGCACAATGTGATTGGGTAAATTAAACCTAAAACCAATCAGAGGGTGACAAGTGGCAAGGGTTTAATGTGTTGACCTAGCTATATAAGTGATGTTATGAAAAGAAAATAACATAACCAGCAGCCTCTTTCTTTGGTGCTGCCACCCAAGAAGGTTTCTCTCTTATTCATCTTCTTCTCTCATCTATTCCAAGAGATTAACAAACAATCTCTTGAATTAAAAATACTTGAAATTGTTTCTAGTGTTCTGTTTACATCTTTAATCTCTTAAAAGACAGAACTTGATTTTCTAAATAATAGAAAAAGCTTTAGAAGCTGTTCAAGGGCTGCCATATGTGTTCTTGGTATGGACAAGCTAGAGGGATAACATCTGGTGTCCTGAAGACGCATCTCAAAGGCGCGCAAATACACTGCAGTACATTAAGAGGTTAGTGTGTTTATTCTTGATTTAATCTAGGGTTCTAAAATTAAGCTGATTAATTTTAAAATCTTAAATGGCAAATACAGATCCAAAAACATATTAAAAGAGTTTTAATATGTTGTTTATCATTGAAATCAAATAGATAAAAATAAATCTTGCATGATGCATGTGACCCTATGTGAAAATTTTTGAATTCAATGGTATAAACTTGTGTTTTTCACGCTTCCGCTCCTTCAACCCATTCCTATAGAACCAAAATTCAGCCGTCTACATGTAGAACCCAAGCTCAGTGGGCTATCTACATAAGAAAATAAACCTTGTCCAGGTGAATCAGATAGTATTAGCTCGCACATGGACTTAACAATATCATCACTAAGGCTTGGTGGTGAGAGTTCTTGCTTTTCAAATGGTGAAGTAAGCTCTTCATCAACAATAAAATGATGATTTACTAGCATATTTGCTGTCCACCTCTCACAATGGGTCTCATGAAAAACATTTTTAAGAAATCTTTTCCTTTCTTTGATATGCTTTCTGGTATCTCAAGTGAGCTACCCTCAAAAGCCTGGCGAACTAATATATCTTCTACATCCAATTTTTGCCATGGTGGCTTTTCTGTGATCATCTCAATAACAATGCAACCCAAATACCAAATATCTAAAGTTGGTTATATCTTGACAAGCTTTACAGATTCAGAAGACATGTACAAAAGAGTTCCATGAGAAGTGGACTGGTAAAAGAATTTTCTTGAATCATCTTTATCAGGCTCTTTTTCCAAGCTAAAATTCCTAATCTTGAACTGAAAATTAAGGATGTTAACAGGTTTAAGATCACAATGAACATATCTATTATTTTATATGGATGATAATCCTTTAATAATCATCCAAGTATATCATCACATTCAAGCATTTTTTCTGACATATTTATTAATCAAGTCTACAAGACTAACACAAGGAACATATTTCAGTAATAAATTATAAATTGATGTGTAATTTTCACGACTCAAACAGTCTTCATAGTCTTTAATTCTATCCGCAGAGAAAAAGAATCTATTATCAGTGCACACTTCACAGTAAAAGTGGCAGAAATAATGTTGGTCGGTATGGCCAAGAAGACCGAGCCACAGGATCCCTTCCCGGAGCACTTCCGGCGAGCCCAATCCACAGTAAGCCAATACAGGTTGAGAATAGTGCAGTAGAATCCTTGGGTAGGCAGTCCTTTTCCTTGTAGGATTTAGTATGTATAATCCTTTTCCTTGTAGGATTTACTTTCAAATTCACAGTGTCGTTTGCCCTTAAAGAGTTGGCGTTTGATTGAACATCGTTTTTTTTTTTTTGGCGTTAAATAAATTCGCTGCTAACTAGAGGCAATTACAAGCACATAACTATTCAATGCCAATCGTCCGATGCGGTCTCTCTCTCTATTCAGATCCCCAATTTATATATCTGTGGTTACGGCTTTCAAATTTATTTCATCAATTTCAAAAGCTCGCAATTTTATCCAAAAATACGAGAGGAAATGGCGCTGAGGAAGTTCTACAGCGAGATAAAGGGGTTGAAAGTGAAGAAAGTGCCCAACTATGTAAAGCCGATGCTATCAATCGATTACGTGAAGAAATAGGTGCAGAAATCTTTGGACAATTACCACGGCAATGACATCAAGACCAGCTCCATTGATCCTCTCTACCGTGATGGTGGCATGATCTTTTCCAACCTTGTTGCTCTTCCGGAGGAGCACCGCCACTTCGAGCACTAGCAACACTAAGGAGCACGACCACTGATTCGTTGACTTATCAATTCATCATCTGTCAGTGATTCAGTGAACTTCCTGTGAGTTGATTTTACTAACATTGATTTTCTTGATGTTTTATTTTGTGTTTCTGGATATGGTAGGCAGCAAGATACTATTGATAGTTTTTCTCTTTTACACTCTGCATCTCATTGCTTCAAGAAATTTGAATCGTATACAGCAGAACAAAATGATTGTATGTCATTCTCTGGTGTCTTTGATCTACAATGAGTTTTATTAGAGATATCTTTTGCCTGCCATTGTTCGATGCCGTTGGTCTTACAATTTACAATATCTCTTCTACGTGTAGCTTGGAGCTTCAGTGCATCAGGAGTTAGAACAGCAGATGACCTCATCTGATATTCCATCCAAAATTCTTTGTCAAGTGATCAAAATTGATCTTCAGGTAGGTTTTGGCTCATCTGTTATATTCTTGTGGACTTTAGGCTGAACCTAAAACAGACCAAGTATATATCACTACTTCCTGGGCCTGATGTAAGCTAGTCTGTCTGTCTTACTTTTGCAATTGAAGCATCCATGAGCATTTTCATTGTGGCTCTTTTTATATTTTTGCCCCATATTTTCCTTATTATTTCCCCCTATATGAATCAGCAAAGAGAGTTTACTGGCACCAATCCTGAACTCCTGAAACCTGCAGAAAGATGCACGGGAAATTCATTTTAGAAAACGCATACTGCTTCGGATGTAAACAAGCATGGTACTTTAAATATTTATCAAAAGCATGCATAGGAATGTCTACCAGCATTGCTCAGTATCTAAAATAAATTATTGTTTTCTTCCTTGCTGTGTATTATGATGTGATTACTTCTCTCTCATTGATGGTTATGATTTTCCTCTTTGTTCAGGATATGCAGCAACAGACACCTTGTCAACAATTGATTGCAAAAGATCTGCACAGCAACGAGTGGCATTTTCAACATGTTAATCAGAGTAAGCAATAGTTACATTGCTATTTCGTGACACAATGCTGAATAATTGTCTAGAGACGGCAATTAATTAACTACATTGGCTGAAATATGCTTTCTATTATTTTGTTCTACTGTATACGATTGTTAATTGAGAATTTATGGAAATCGTGACATTTTTGTTTTTTTGTTATATCTATGCATTTAGAGTGGAGAAAAAGAATTCATATAGCCGACCCCAAATTTTTGGGATAAAGTCTTAGTTGAGTTATATCTATGCATTTGCATATGTTTAGACTTGCAACTAAAAGCTATACATGTTTCTGTTCTATAGGGTGTAAACATCAACTTGAACACCCAGTTGTAGAAAGTCAGAAGAAGGAAAGAACAATTTTAGTAATTTTTTTAGAGGTTAATTAGTTTCCTCTTTTTTTTTCTTGTATTACAAAGACTCCAAATTTTCTTTCCTATTCAAGAATTGTTATTTATGAATTGTACTTAGAAATAGGGGAGAGCAATTTTCGGTTTAAATCGAAAAACCGGATCGAACCGAGTCAATTCGGTTCAATCGGTTCGGTTATTTTCATAAAAAATAAAAAAAACTGAACCGAACCGAAATTATATATATATATATATATATATATATATATATCAAGGAAATCAAAGAAAACCGAACCGAACACTATGATTTGGGTTTTATCGGTTTAAATCAAATGGTCAATTTATAAATTTCGGTTTGATCGGTTTAAAACCGAACCAAACCGATATTTATCGGTTCGGTTCGGTTTGGTTCGGTTTTCTCTTATTAATCGGTTTGGTTCAGTTTTTTTAAAATTTTTTATTTTCGATTTTTTGTTTTATCGGTTCAGTTCGGTTTGGAACCGAACCGATCGTTTGCACACCCCTACTTAGAAATGATGAATATTATTACATGATAAATTTAATTTTTTGAGTTGTATTAATGTGTTCAATTTAGTTATTGTTTATTTAAATATTAAATTTACTTGCAAAACAAGAAAATATAACCAGATGTGAATCACACGAGCTATGAAAATGATTGCCATAAATATCACGAAAAAAAGGCATAAAAGTTAATAAAATTGTTAGTCATCATTATAAAACAATTATTAAAAATTAAAATTGAAATCAAATTCTTTAAACTGCCTCTACAAACCTTCTCTAATTCAATAATCATGATGGCTTGAATAAGCATTGAGGCGGTTTAAACTGCCTCTAAATCAAGTGTTGGGGCAGTTTAAAACGCTGTTATAAACCTCCCCTACACGATGACCTACCTAGCGCCCGACGAAATCGCCTCTGTCATAGAGATGTAGGTTACGGAGGTGGTCATGAGGCAGTTTTGTGAACTGCCTCAGGCAAATATAGGGGCGGTGCCTTGAGAAAAACAGTAGTTAATAGTGGAATTAAGGGATCATCTCATATTATGAACTTGTCAAGTCTTTGAGTGGGAAATTTACATGTGGATAATAATTATCTTGTTGTATCACTTTTTGAACATCTTCATATGATTTGCTTCTTCTGAGCTGCTGAAGGTAATAATTATTGTGGATCTATCAGTGCAATGATTTGAATATCTCTAAAATCTTAACTTTATGGCATTCACGGATGAGTGACCTTTGTTAACACAGAAAAGTGTCTTAAAATTGTCTTGACAGCATGAATTAGTATGGGGTAAAAGGAAAAGACAGAAAAGGGATTGTTCTTTTAGTGCTATCTAGAATGACAATTCAGCTTGTTTGTATTATTCTTATTTTATTCTGCAAGAATAAGTAGCATCTTTTCATTAATTGATACAAATAGTGTGCAAAATAAACAAGTTCCATTTATTCTCACCTCATTGTTTTCTCTTTGACTATATTGCAACATACCAAACATGACACAATTGTATGACCTTTCATCATTATGTGGACTCAAGGCTGTCTTCTATAGTTGATATTTCCAGGGCACCGCCCATCTCTTTTTGTTGAGGACATCCTTGGAAGTAATTAAATCCTTATTGCTTGCTTTCTAATGTAACTTCCTATTGCTGAAATATCTTTGTCTGTAAATTGTTAGGCCTGGAATGCACAAAACGGTGGAGCTGTGGCCATTCTGGTTTTAGATGACAAGAATGAACCAATGATTACAATGGACACCCCTGAAGAAGAAAATGCAGATGCTGACTATCTGCTAAGATGTAAATGAGCTCTGTACACGTTTTGTCCTTGTTGGAGGCTCCACCAGGATTTCAAAGTATATATATATATATATATATATATTGTTTAATTTTATATATCCCTTAATAAAATTATGGTGATTTTATTTTATTCAAATATGAGTCATCAGGTGGGTAATAGATAATTTTATAAGATACAAGTCGCTTTCCAGTAAGCCATGAGTGGATGGAAAGATGAATTGAGTCGGGTCCTGAGTGTTTAAGATAAGCTGCTATAAATATGGTTTCTGCTATTCTATGTCAGGTTAAGCTCATACAATTTGAAAAGCAAGTTGCTGTGGAAAAGGACCTTTGAAAATGTTCTACAGCAACTCCATTTTGCTAGGGATCTTGTTTCTGCTTGGTCAGGCTAAATTTGAATAGCGTTCATGCGTGGAATTCTTGAATAACTAATATGCTCGAGATGAGGATGTAATTTTCTCAATCACCATTTCACCACAAACGCTACAACCTAGCAAGTGATGAAAGCTATCTTAACACTTGCATGAATTCAATAATCATAAATGGTGAACAAAATGCGCTATTAACACCATAAGCTCTTTTTTATTGAATATTCAGGATTGATTTGGGGAAGAAGATGAGTCATCAACTTAATGATAAGGATACTAATAAGCAACCTGTACCAAAGAAGATAATTGGAAAAATTCCCAACTTGATATTACTAAGAGAATAGGAGTTGAGAATGAAAAATTAAGAGGTGGAATTGAGGCTGAATAAATTGGTGCAAACTTATAATTAATGGAAGGGATATAAAGGACAAATTGGTCGAGGAAGAAAGTGAATTAGATGAAATAGTAGACAAAGAAGGCACTAAGAACATGAAAGATCAGCAGGCACTCATTCTCCCAAAACATTGATGATTAATTTCCTAATGACTTAAAAACAATGTAATTAGATTCATCAATGGCACTCTGTTTATTCTTTTCTTTTCTCTGTTGCTATGAGAATAGAAAAAACGACACTTTAATTAGAAGACAGCAGATGATTCATGATTTGGTAATACAATTAATATAATTCTTTTGCCAAGTAATCAGAGTTAAAATTACAAAGAATCTCACTATTAAAATTACAAAGAATCTCACTATCTAAAAATTGTGAGCTCATTGAAATGCAAATATATATATATCTGCTGGTTCATTGCAGTAGAATAGCATCAATTTTCTAGTGCCACAAAATTGATATTCTGCCACGGTAGAAAATCAATCAATTTGCCTTAGTTCTTAGTCCATCCTTGCTAAGCAAACTCTTTTCCGTTTCCTTGCAACCCATTCCGATAGGACCAAAGTTCAGCCGCCTACATGTAGAACCCAAGCTCAGTGGCCTATCTGCAGAGGAAAATAGACCTTGCCCAGGTGAATAATCAGATAGTATTAGCTTGCACATAGACTTAACAACATCATCACTAAGGCTTGGTGGTAAGAGTTCTTCTTGCTCAAATGGTGAAGTAAGCTCTTCATCAACAATAAAAGGATGATCCAATAACATATTTGCTGTCCACCTCTCACAATGGGGTCTCATGAAACAAATTCTTAAGAAATCTTTCCCTTTCTTTGACATGCTTTCTGGTATCTCAGGTGAGCTACCCTCAAAAGCCAGGCGAACTAAGATATCTTCTACAACCAATTCATGCCATGGTGACTTTCCTGTGATCATCTCAATAACAATGCAACCCAGTGACCAAAAATCCAAAGCTGGTGATATCTCAGCAAGCTTTACAGATTCAGAAGACATGTACAAAGGAGTTCCACGAAAAGTGTACTGGTAAAAGAATTTCCTTAAATTGTCTTCGTCAGGCTCTTTTGCCAAGCCAAAATCCGCAACCTTGAGCTGAAAATCTTGTTGATCAGAAGGGAAAACAATGATTTTGGCAGGCTTAAGGCCACAATGAACATATCCATTGTTATGTATGGATGATAACCCTTTAAGAATCATTCGAGTGTATCGTCTCACATCACATTCAGGTATTTTTCCTCCATATTTGTTAATCAAGTCTGCAAGACTACCACCAGGAGCATATTCTAGTAGTAAGTTATAAATTATCATACTATTCTCATGACTCAAACAGTCCCCATAGCATTGAATAATTCCTTCAGAGCCAAAAAGACTAAGCAAAATCTTCAATTCTTTTTACATAGAGAAAGAATCTATTATCAACGCAGACTTCACAGCAAGCAGTGGGGAAATAATGTTGGTCTGTATGGCCAAGAAGACAGAGCCGTAGGATCCCTTCCCCAAGCACTTCCCACGAACCCAGTCCATAGCGAGCGAATACAGGTTATAGTGGATGATGAGCGAGAATAGTACCGTAGAATCCTTGGGTAGGTGGTGTATATAAATAGTATATATAATCCATTTCCTTGTAGGATTTAGTATATATAATCCTTTTCCTTGTAGGATTTAGTATATATAATCCTTTTCCTAGTAGGATTTATTTTCAATTTCTTTAAGGAAAGAAAGATAAATATATTAAAAGCCCTTGTGAGCATACAATTATATCTTTAAAGTTGTTATTTTATTCAATTAAAATAAAAAGATATGCCCATAGTAACATTAAATAAAAAAAAAATTTATAATCTTTGGAAGAGTGAGAACAATACAGTATATAAAATCCTTGGATAAATAGTACAGCATATATAAATAATATTTAGAATCCTTTTTCTTATAGGGTTTTTTTTTTAATTTCTTGTAAGGAAAGGAAAATGATAAACATTATAAATTTTTTAATACAATTTAATTTATTAAATTAGTATAGGTGTAAACACAATATAATTTTTAAAAATCATTTTTAGTAACTAATATTTTATAATAAAATTATATTTATTTATTTATATTTATTTTGTAATGACTCGATTATGAATGATTTATTTAAATAAACTCAAATTTTAACTAAAAAATTAAATAAATAAAATTAATTTTTTAAAATAATAATATTTTAATTTAAAACACCGAATGTTTTACATAATAATTTAATATTTAATTTTAATTAATTCATATTTTTTATGATTGACTTAAGTTTATAGAAAAATAAAAACAAAAATAACTCAACAATTTACAATAGCTCAAAATTAAATAATTCAAACCTAAATATGCTTGTAATATATATATATATATATATATATATATATATATATATATATATAATTTAATAAAATTAACTACCCATCCTTTTATTTTAAAAAATACATTAATTAATCTTTATTTTTTTTATTTTTACTTTTTAAACTCTCCATCTAATTTAAATAAAATTTTTGTTAGTTAATGTGTTCAAAAGACTAAAAAATTATTATTATTATTACGAGGACTAAATAATTCAAAACATAAAAAATAAAGGGACTATATAATTATATTTTTTAAATTATAGAAATAAATAAAATTTAAATTAACATTTAAAATAATTAAAAGAATTAAAAAATAAAAAAATAAAAATTAGGATTAAAAAGTTAATTTTATTAAAATAAAGATCACATAAAAATTTCCCGATTTGAGATTAAATTAATTTAATTTGGATTCTAAACCAAAAAATGAATGCCCAAAGCCCTAACCAATTATGGGCTACAAGTCATAATCTAAATTCGGTTAATACCTTTGGGGTAGTCTCCAACCAATCCAAAACGACGATGGATCGACGCATCACGTTAGCAGAAGAACCCTGATGTAGCTGTTTCCACCTTCCACAATCACAGCCATTACACAACACCACATCTCTATACTTGCAATCCACGGCGACCTTAGACGAAACTATGCAAATCAAACCGAAACCAGTGCCGAAACGTTTCGTCAAAAACCAAATCCCAGAAACTATCCTCAACGACTCATCTCCCAATGCCGCCATCTCCCTCTTGCCCTCCAACTACAACTTGGAAGTCCACAATTGTGTCTGGCGCATCCGCTCCACCAGAGCCAAGCGTCTCGCTCTCCAGCTCACTGAGGGACTGCTTATGTATTCGCTTATTCTTTCGGATATATTCACCGCCTTCGCCGGCGTTAGCCACTGTTTCGTCCTCGGCGACGTCACTTATGGCGCCTGTTGTGTGGACGACCTCTCCGCCTTGGCGTTAGGTGCTGATCTTCTAATTCACTATGGCCATAGCTGCTTGGTCCCCATCGATGCTACGAAAGTTCCTTGCGTTTACGTTTTTGTTGACTTTAAAATCGATGTTGAGCGCCTGATTAGCACCATCAAACTCAATTTGAATGATAAAAAAAGCATTGTTCTCGCGGGTACTATTCAGTTCGCATCTGCGATTCGAGAAGCAAAGCCTGAGTTGGAAAAGCTGGGCCTTTCGGTTTTGATCCCTCAATCGAAACCCTTATCTGCCGGTGAAGTTTTGGGTTGCACGGCACCCAGAATATCATCGAAATCTGTAATTGGTAGTTTCAGTGACATGGTTGTGGTATTTGTGGCGGATGGGAGGATCCATTTGGAGGCGTTTATGATAGCTAATCCAGTTATTATTGCGTTTAGGTATGACCCTTATCTGGGAAGCTGTTTCTTGAGGAATATGATCATCAAGGAATGAAGGAGACGAGGAAGAGGGCAATAGAGAGGGCAAGGGAAGCCAAGAGTTGGGGGATTGTGTTGGGCACATTGGGAAGGCAAGGCAATCCGAGGATTTTAGATAGGTTGGAGAAGAAGATGAGAGAAAAACATTTTTCTTATACCGTTGTTTTGATGTCAGAGATTAGTCCTACTAGGATTGCCTTATTTGAGCAATCTGTGGATGCTTGGATTCAGATTGCATGTCCTCGGCTCTCCATTGATTGGGGAGAGGCATTTGAGAAGCCTCTTTTGACACCTTTTGAGGCAGAGATTGCTGTTGGGGATTTGCCAGGTTGGTGGGAGAAGGATAAGAGTGTAGTGGCAAACTCAGGGTGATGCAATGGTCTTGGATGTGGGCACAGTAATGGATTGTGTTCTGGATGTGGTAATGAAGCTGCAAAGGATGTAAAGGGTGTGGGTGATTCTCTTGCTGGTGATTATCCCATGGATTACTATGCTCAGGATGGTGGGGAGTGGAATTCCTCTGATTTGAAGAAAGCGACTCGCCCTATAAGAAGAAATGTGGTGTCCTCTACCAGTGATGGTGCTGCTTTGTAGCATCACTGCCTCATAAGGATTGTATTACATTTGCTTTGTAGCATCATTAGCCCATAAAGATTTTATTACAGGTAAGTATGTCCAACTTTGCTTATGTGTTTAATCTTGATGTTTTAGAATATGAAGGTTATTTTTGCATCTGTTTTGCCCTTGGTTCAATTTTGGTTTTGGAAGAAGTATGGATTTTATTTATTTATTTATTTTAATCTATCCTGAAGGATTGATTCAAAAATAGTAATTCTGTAGAATGTACAGACTAAAGTACTTGTCTTAAAAGTGGTATCATGATCACTTGGTACAACTGCACTTCAAAACAAGCTGATCTTAGAAAAATACTAGGATGTTGCAGCTACATTGACAAACAAAAATAAAAATACTAGTAAATAACCGTTTGATGTTAGTGAAAGATGCTCTGTTAACCTCTATGGATATTAAATTGTTATGCTTAGCTGAGATTGACAATGGGAAGAAAAATGTTGCTAGAAATTATGCTGAGCTGAGGCAGACAATGGGAAGGAATCATGAAGCTGTTATGAACTTGAGTTTGGATAATGTCCAAGGGCTGCTGGGTTGAGGTTTATTATTGTTTTTGCCTTTGTGGTTGCGACCTATTGTGCAAGAACTAACGGTGCTTGTTATAGAGAACTGTCCAGTCTCTGAGTATTTAGGAGATTCAATTCTGGAATGAACTTAGCTGCCCTTTAGTTGATTTCAGCTAGCTTTTAAATACAAAAATATAGCAGAAAAACCAACAAAGATTCTCCAGTTTTTAAATTACTTTAGTTTATTTGCAGAAATAGAAGTTTAAAATTTAAAACTCAAATAGCCACATCTAATCCAGCTTCTTTTTCCCATGTGAATAGCGCCTGTAGATCTATCTAAAGTGGGTATCCACTATCCGCCTTAACTGAATTTCCCTGTTCCATATTGGAGCTCATAACAGATGCCCTATAAAAGATTAAGCTATTAAGATTAACCAACTTATGTCAAAAACATTGAAAAATAAGAGGAGATTAGCATCAGGAAAAAAACCACTCTAAAATCTATCATTTTGCCACATTGAATGCAGAAGATCTCAGTAGAAAATAAAAATAATGGAATAATGGACTAAAATGGATATGTTGCCCATGGCAATTGTTCTATTGCTCAAATCCAAGTCCTAATTCTAGATTAATTGTTTTCTCTTGAGAAATATCTATAAAAATAGGAACCTACTTCTCAAACCCAATTTTGGAAGGCTCAACCATCCACTTAGGACCTTACCAATAAAGAAGATAATAGGACTTCATTTAGCTCCTCATTGTAGGGTTGAGCATTCAGCAGGTCCTATTCAGTTCGAAATTTAATAAAACTGAACTAAATTCAACTGAATCCATTTCAGTAGTTAAATCAAACCGAACAGAAATAATTTGATTTGGATCATTGGTTTTTAATATTAACACACACACACATACACACACACACACACACAATTCCAGTCAGTTTCATTAATTTGTTTTTTCCCTCCTAAACCAAACCTAATTGAATTAACATTATTACTTGCAAACTAAATCAAACTGGAAAAAGAAAAAAAAAAAAACCAAATTCGATTTGTTTTTCCGATTTGAACTGAACGATGCTTACTTTAATGGCATAATTTTAATTATTAGCTCCTAGGATAATTCCCTTTGGCAAAGAATGCGGGTGTATCTAGCAAATTCAAGTGAAACTTCCATATCAAATTCCCAATTTAATTCACTTGACTGATAAATTGGAGTGCCAACACTTTCATTTATAGAATTAGAGATTAGCTCGCTTTGTTAATCGTCTGTACAGAGAGATCAAGTTTTTTCAGCACTTAAACTTGATAGAAACATTTTGGATTGCATTAAACTAATAATCAAATGCATGACTTTACCCTAAGTTATCTCAATACTGAGATGAGGAGGGAGGCCCTCATCTTTGCTTACCAATATGAGCCCTTCAATGCCCAACCAGTCTCAAGTAACTGGATGAGAAATTAAAGCTTTACTTCCTCGGTAATAAGATCATCTGTTACATAAAATGCATTGTTCTCTTAGTTTTACTTTTCTGTATGTCTATCTTTTGTAATCATATGTGGTCAGAATCCCTGAATTGTTTCTTGTAGTTTCTCTTAATCAATTATTTATGAAAATATCTCCTCATCAGTTGCAGTAGACAAATTGAATATGGAAAGCTTTTCCATGTAATATGAGAAGCTATAGAGAAGATGAGGCGAGTGTATCTACTCCCAGGAAGCTGCTGGCATCGAGCCACACAGAATCAATAGCCAATATCCAATGGCGGTAAAATTTGCAGTGTAAAATGTCCCCAGCATCTGCATGTGGTGTTCAGCTGATCCTATCTCCTCTGAGTTAGCTTCAGCACATCATGTTTCTCAAGTTATTCTCAGATGGATGAACCAGCTACAAGGTACAGCAGGAAGGTTGCTTGAAGAGGTCATTAGCACTCATGACTGAATAGAGGTGAGCATCGGTTGGTTCAGTTTGGAAAATCAAATATCCAAATAAACCAAAATTTTTGGCAGGCCAAACCATACTGAATTAGGGAGAAAATTGAAAAATCGAATCAAACTGAAAAAATTGAAATTTTTAGCAGACTAGACCAAATCAATCTGATTTAGTTTGGTTTGATTCAATTTTATTTATCAATTTTGGTTTCATCTTGAGCTTGTTTTTCTTTGATTTGTTTTGGACTCATTTCTTACTCAATTTTCTTTATATTTTATATTTTTAACTTTAATTTAAGATTTAATAATAATTAATTTTAAAAATAAAATATTCAGTTTGATTCTACTGATTTTTGGTGTCAACTTCCCACCGGTGCCATCATAATTCATCAATTCATAACAAATGTTTTTATTTTCTCTGGAAGAAATTTCTTGCTGTCAAGGATTTGTACCGTTCAACTTGTAATGAATGATGTCAAGTCAATGAATCTTTTCAATCGGCAATGTCTAGTAATTTTAAATTCATAATTATCAAAATAGTAAGCATATAAGATTTTTCTTGTGTAGACTGATCTAATTTTGAACTATATATTTAAACCTTTTAGATTGAATTAATGGAAGTGGTATAGAGGACGAATTGGTCGAGGAAGAAAGTCAGCTAGATGGAAGGGTAGAGAAGCAAGACACTGAGAAGATGAAAGATCAGCAGGCACTCATTCTCCAAGAACATTGATGATTAATTTCCTAATGACTTGAAAACAATGTAATTAGATTCATCAATTGCACTCTGTTTTTATCAAGGGTCTTGTATTATTAATAATTATTTTGTCAATAGGTAATACAATTGATATAATTCTTTTGTCTACAATCAGAGTTAAAATTACAAGGAATCTCATTATCTAAAAATTGTGAGCTTCTTGTAAAAATGCATAATTTTTATTGTAGCAGAACTGTAACTCCATCTGGTCTGGTGTGGTAGAATCGCATCGATTTTCTAGTATCACAAAATTGATATTCAGTCACGATAAAAAATTTAGTCAATTTACCTTAGCTTTTAGTCCATCCTTACTAAGCAAAATCTTTTCCTTTTCCGTGCAACCCATTCTTATAGAACCAAAGTTCAGCCGCCTACATGTAGAACCGGCTTGGCGGTGAGGGTTCTTGCTTCTCAAATGGTGAAGTAAGCTTTTCATTAACGATAAAAAAATGATTTAATAGCATATTTGCTGTCCACCTCTCGCAATGGGGTCTCATGAATTTTTAAGAAATCTTTCCCTTTTTTTGACATGCGTTCTGGTATCTCACGTGAGCTATCCTCAAAAGCCTGACGAATTAATATATCTTATACATCCAATTTTTTCCATGGTGGCTTTTTTGTGATCATCTCAATAACAATGTAACTCAGAGACAAAATATCCAAAGTTGGTGATATCTCGACAAGCTTTATAGATCTAGGAGACATATACAAGAGAGTTTTATGGAAAGTGTACTGGTAAAAGAATTTCCTTGAATAATCTTCATCAGGCTCTTTTGTCAAGTTAAAATTTTTAATCTTGAGCTGAAAATCATATTGATCATAAGAGAAAATAAGGATATTGACAAGTTTAAGATCACAATGAGCATATCTATTATTTTGTCTAAATGATAACCCTTTAATAATTATTCAAGTATATCATCACATTCAAGCATTTTTCCTTATTATTTATTAATCAAGTCTGCAAGACGAATACAAGGAGCATATTTCAGTAATATATTATAAATTGACTCATAATTTTCATGTCTTAAACAGTCCTCATAGTCTTTAATTCTATCCGTAGAATCTATTATCAGTGCATACTTCACAGTAAAAGTGGCAGAAATAATGTTGGTCGGTATGGTCAAGAAGACCGAGCCATAAGATCCCTTCCCGGAGCACTTCGGGCGAGCTCAGTCCATAGTGAGCCAATACAGGTTGAGAATAGTGCAGTAGAATCCTTGGGTAGGCAGTCCTTTTCCTTGTAGGATTTAGTATGTATAATCCTTTTCCTTGTAGGATTTACTTTCAAATTCACAGTGTCGTTTGCCCTTAGAGAGTTGGCGTTTGATTGAACATCGTTTTTTTTTGGCGTTTAATAAATTCGCTGCTAACTAGAGGCAATTACAAGCACATAACTATTCAATGCCAATCGTCCGATGCGGTCTCTCTCTCTATTCAGATCCCCAATTTATATATCTGTGGTTACGGCTTTCAAATTTATTTCATCAATTTCAAAAGCTCGCAATTTTATCCAAAAATTCGAGAGGAAATGGCGCTGAGGAAGTTCTACAGCGAGATAAAGGGGTTGAAAGTGAAGAAAGTGCCCAACTATGTAAAGCCGATGCTATCAATCGATTACGTGAAGAAATAGGTGCAGAAATCTTTGGACAATTACCACGGCAATGACATCAAGACCAGCTCCATTGATCCTCTCTACCGTGATGGTGGCATGATCTTTTCCAACCTTGTTGCTCTTACGGAGGAGCACCGCCACTTCGAGCGCTAGCAACAGTAAGGAGCACAGCCACTGATTCGTTGACTTATCAATTCATCATCTGTCAGTGATTCAGTGAACTTCCTGTGAGTTGATTTTACTAACATTGATTTTCTTGATGTTTTATTTTGTGTTTCTGGATATGGTAGGCAGCAAGATACTATTGATAGTTTTTCTCTTTTACACTCTGCATCTCATTGCTTCAAGAAATTTGAATCGTATACAGCAGAACAAAATGATTGTATGTCATTCTCTGGTGTCTTTGATCTACAATGAGTTTTATTAGAGATATCTTTTGCCTGCCATTGTTCGATGCCGTTGGTCTTACAATTTACAATATCTCTTCTACGTGTGGCTTGGAGCTTCGGTGCATCAGGAGTTAGAACAGCAGATGTCTTCACCTGATATTCCATCCAAAATTCTTTGTCAAGTGATCAAAATTGATCTTCAGGTAGGTTTTGGCTCATCTGTTATATTCTTGTGGACTTTGGGCTGAACCTAAAACAGACCAAGTATATATCACTACTTCCTGGGCCTGATGTAAGCTTGTCTGTCTGTGTTACTTTTGCAATTGAAGCATCCATGAGCATTTTCATTGTGGCTCTTTTTATATTTTTGCCCCATGTTTTCCTTATTATTTCCCCCTATATGAATCAGCAAAGAGAGTTTACTGGCACCAATCCTGAACTCCTGAAACCTGCAGAAAGATGCATGGGAAATTCATTTTAGAAAACACTTACTGCTTCGGATGTAAGCAAGCATGGTACTTGAAATATTTATCAAAGCATGCATAGGAATGTCTACCAGCATTGCTCAGTATCTAAAATAAATTATTGTTTTCTTCCTTGCTGTGTATTATGATGTGATTACTTCTCTCTCATTGATGGTTATGATTTTCCTCTTTGTTCAGGATATGCAGCAACAGACACCTTGTCAACAATTGATTGCAAAAGATCTGCACGGCAACGAGTGGCATCTCCAACATGTTAATCAGAGTAAGCAATAGTTACATTGCTATTTCGTGACACAATGCTGAATAATTGTCTAGAGATGGCAATTAATTAACTACAATGGCTGAAATATGCTTTCTATTATTTTGTTCTACTGTATATGATTGTTAATTGAGAATTTATGGAAATCGTGACATTTTTGTTTTTTTGTTATATCTATGCATTTAGAGTGGAGAAAAAGAATCTATATAACCGACCCCAAATTTTTGAAATAAAGGCTTAGTTGAGTTGGGTTTAGTTGAGTTATATCTATGCATTTGCATATGTTTAGACTTGCAACTAAAAGCTATACATGTTTCTGTTCCATAGGGTGTAAACATCAACTTGAACACCCAGTAGTAGAAAGTCAGAAGAAGGAAAGAACAATTTTAGTAATTTTTTTAGAGATTAATTAGTTCCCTCTTTTTTTTCCTTGTATTACAAAGACTCCAAATTTTCTTTCCTATTCAAGAATTGTTATTTATGAATTGTACTTAGAAATAATGAATATTATTACATAATAAATTTAATTTTTTGAGTAGTATTAATGTGTTCAATTTAGTTATATTTATTTAAATATTAAATTTAGTTGCAAAACAAGAAAATATAACAAGATGTGAATCACACTAGCTATAAAAATGATTGCCATAAATATCACAAAAAAAAGGCATAAAAATTAATAATATTGCAAGTCATCATTATAAAACAATTATTAAAAAATTAAAATTGAAATCAAATCCTTTAAACTGCCTCTACAAACCTTCTCTAATTCAATAATCATGATGGCTTGAACAAGCATTGGGGTGGTTTAAACTGCCTCTGAATCAAGTGTAGGGGCGGTTTAAAATGCTGTTATAAACCTCCCCTATACCATGACCTACCTAGCGCTAGACGAAATCGCCTCCATGTCATAGAGACGATGGTTACGGATGCGGTCATGAGGCAGTTTTGTGAACTGCCTCTAGCAAATATAGGGGAGGTGCCTTGAGAAAAACTGTAGTTAATAGTGGAATTAAGGGATCATCTCATATTATGAAATTGTCAAGTCTTTGAGTGGGAAATTTACATGTGTATAATAATTATCTTCTTGTATCTCTTTTTCAACATCTTCATATAATTTGCTTCTTCTGAGTTGCTGAAGGTAATAATTATTGTGGATCTATCAGTACAATGATTTGAATATCTCTAAAATCTTAACTTCATGGCATTCAGGGATGAGTGACCTTTGTTAACACAGAAAAGTGTCTTAAAAATGTCTTGACAGCATGAATTAGCATGGGAAAAAAGAAAAAGACAGAAAAGGGATTGTTCTTTTAGTGCTATCTAGAATGACAATTCACCTCGTTTGTAGTATTCTTATTTTATTCTGCCAGAATAAGTAGCATCTTTTCATTAATTGATACAAATAGTGTGCAAAATTAACAAGTTCCATTTATTCTCACCTCATTGTTTTCTCTTTGACTATATTGCAACGTACCAAACATGACACAATTGTATGACCTTTCATCATTATGTGGACTCAAGGCTGTCTTCTGTAGTTGATATTTCCAGGGCACCGGCCATCTCTTTTTGTTGAGGACATCCTTGGAAGTAATTAAATCCTTATTGCTTGCTTTCTAATGTAACTTCCCATTGCTGAAGTATCTTTGTTTGTGAATTGTTACTTCGCCCTGAAGGCCTGGAATGCACAAAACGGTGGAGCTTTGGCCATTCTGGTTTTAGATGACAAGAATGAACAAATGATTACAATGGACACCCCTGAAGAAGAAAATGCAGATGCTGACTATCTGCCAAGATGTATAAGAGCTCTGTACACGATGTTGTCCTTGTTGGTGGCTCCACCAGGATTTCGAAGTATATGTATATTGTTTAATTTTATATATCCCTTAATAAAATTATGATAATTTTATTTTATTCAAATATGAGTCATCAGGTGGGTGATATATAATTTTATAAGATACAAGTCACTTTCCAGTAAGTCACAAGTGGATGGAAAGATGAATGAGTTGGGCCCTGAGTGTTTAAGATAAGCTACGATGGAAAAGTACATTTGAAAATGTTCTACAGCAACTCCATTTTGTTAGGGATCTTGTTTCTGCTTGGTCAGGCTAAATTTGAATGGCATTCATGCGTGGAATCCTTGAATAACTAATATGCTCGAGATGAGGATGTAATTTTCTCAATCACCATTTCACCACAAACACTACAACCTAGCAAGTGATGAAAGCTATCTTAACACTTGCATGAATTCAATAATCATAAATGGTGAACGCAATGCGCTATTAACACCATAAGCTCTTTTTTATTGAATACTAATAAGCAACACGTACCATAGAAGATAATTGGAAAATTCACAACTTGATATTGCTAACTGAGTGAATAGGAGTTGAGAATGAAAAATTAAGAGGTGGAATTGAGGCTGAATAAATTGGTGCAAACTTATAATTAACGGAAGGGATATAGAGGACAAATTGGTCGAGGAAGAAAGTGAATTAGATGAAACAGTAGAGAAGGAAGGCACTAAGAAGATGAAAGATCAGCAGGCACTTATTCATCCAAAACATTGATGATTAATTTCCTAATGACTTAAAAACGATGTAATTAGATTCATCAATAGCACTCTGTTTATTCTTTCCTTTTTCTCTGTTGCTATGAGAATAGAAAAAACGACACTTTAATTAGAAGACAGCAGATGATTCATGATTTGGTAATACAATTAATATAATTATTTTGTCAAGTATTCAGAGTTAAAATTACAAAGAATCTCACTATTAAAATTACAAACAATCTCACTATCTAAAATTTGTGAGCTCATTGAAATGCAAATATACATATATTTTATCTTCATTAATTTAACATTTATCAGAAAAAAATTTAAGGGTATGTGATAATAAAATATTTAAATTTTAATTTATAATTCAAAACACTTATCTTCGATTTAAGCAACAAAAATCTTATATAACTTATAATTTCTTTCTCGTGAAACATGAAAATAAATAAATAACTTTTTTTTATTTCATTTCCTTGTGGAAAATATTTTTAAGGTATCCATAACATTTTACTTTATATATATATATATAACTTCATTCACTTTTCCTTTACTAGCTTTCCTTTTTACAAAATAGGCCCTTAATCAATATTCAATGTCCATTAATTCAAAAAGTCATGGCGACCTTAGACGAAACTATGCAAATGAAACCGAAACCAGTGCCGAAACGTTTCGTCAAAAACCAAATCCCAGAAACTATCCTCAACGACTCATCTCTCAATGCTGGCATCTCCCTCTTGCCCTCCAACTACAACTTGGAAGTCCACAAGTGTGTCTGGCGCATCCGCTCCACCAGAGCCAAGCGTCTCGCTCTCCAGCTCCCTGAGGGCCTGCTTTTGTATTCGCTTATTCTTTCGGATATATTCACCGCCTTCGCCGGCGTTACCCACTATTTCGTCCTCGGCGACGTCACTTATGGCGCCTGTTGTGTGGACGACCTCTCCGCCTTGGCGTTAGGTGCTGATCTTCTAATTCACTATGGCCATAGCTGCTTGGTCCCCATCGATGCTACGAAAGTTCCTTGCCTTTACGTTTTTGTTGACATTAAAATCGATGTTGAGCGCCTGATTAGCACCATCAAACTCAATTTAAATGATAAAAAAAGCATTGTTCTCGCGGGTACTATTCAGTTCGCATCTGCGATTCGAGAAGCAAAGCCTGAGTTGGAAAAGCTGGGCCTTTCGGTTTTGATCCCTTAATCGAAAATTGTGAGCTCAATGAAATGCAAATATACATATTTGCTGGTTCATTGCAGTAGAATAGCATCAATTTTTTAGTGCCACAAAATTGATATTCTGCCACGGTAGAAAATCAGTCAATTTGCCTTAGTTCTTAGTCCATCCTTGCTAAGCAAACTCTTTTCCGTTTCCTTACAGCCCATTCCGATAGGACCAAAGTTCAACCGCTTACATGTAGAACCCAAGCTCAGTGGCCTATCTGCAGAGGAAAATAGACCTTGCCCAGGTGAATAATCAGATAGTATTAGCTTGCACATGGACTTAACAACATCATCACTAAGGCTTGGTGGTAAGAGTTCTTCCTGCTCAAATGATGAAGTAAGCTCTTCATCAACAATAAAAGGATGATCCAATAGCATATTTGCTGTCCACCTCTCGCAATGGGGTCTCATGAAACACATTCTTAAGAAATCTTTCCCTTTCTTTGACATGCTTGCTGGTATCTCAGGTGAGCTACCCTCAAAAGCTAGGCGAACAAAGAAATCTTCTACATCCAATTCATGCCATGGTGGCTTTCCTGTGATCATCTCAATAACAATGCAACCCAGAGACCAAATATCCAAAGCTGGTGATATCTCAGCATGCTTTACAGATTCAGGAGACATGTATAAGGGAGTTCCACGGAAAGTGTACTGGTAAAAGAATTTCCTTGAATTGTCTTCGTCAGGCTCTTTTGCCAAGCCAAAATCCGCAATTTTGAGCTGAAAATCTTGTTGATCAGAAGGGAAAACAAGGATATTGGCAGGCTTAAGGTCACAATGAACATATCCATTGTTATGTATGGATGATAACCCTTTAAGAATCATCCGAGTGTATCGCCTCACATCGCATTCAGGTATTTTTCCCCCATATTTGTTAATCAAGTCTGCAAGACTACCACCAGGAGCATATTCCAGTAGTAAGTTATAAATTGTCATACCATTCTCATGACTCAAACAGTCCCCATAGCATTGAATAATTCCTTCAGAGCCAAAAAGACTAAGCAAAATCTTCAATTCTTTTTGCAGAGAGAAAGAATCTATTATCAGCGCAGACTTCACAGCAAGTGGTGGGGAAATAATGTTGGTCGGTATGGCCAAGAAGACAGAGCCGTAGGATCCCTTCCCCAAGCACTTCCCACGAACCCAATCCATAGCGAGCGAATACAGGTTATAGTGGATGATGAAATAGTACCGTAGAATCCTTAGGTAGGTGGTGTATATAAATAGTATATATAATCCATTTCCTTGTAGGATTTAGTATATATAATCCTTTTCCTTGTAGGATTTAGTATACATAATCCTTTTCCTAGTAGGATTTATTTTCAATTTCTTTAAGGAAAGGAAGATAAATATATTAAAAGCCCTTGTGAGCATACAATTATATCTTTAAAGTTATTATTTTATTCATGATAATTAAAAAAGCAATCCAATGAAATTGATTCTATCTTTAGTCAACCTTATTTGTTTTCTCCTTAATTTTTATATTATACCCGTATATTTTAAGGGTGTGATATACCTTCGGGGTAAAATATCACATTTTAAACAATATTTTATAATTTATTAATACAATTTAATTTATTAAATTAGTATATGTGTAAACACAAAATAATTTTCAAAAATCATTTTCAGTAACTAATATTTTATAACAAAATTATATTTATTTATTTATATTTACTTTGTAATGGCTCGATTATGAATGATTTATTTAAATTAACTCAAATTTTAACTAAAAAATTAAATAAATCAAATTAATTTATTAAAATAATAATATTTTAATTTAAAACACCGAATGTTTTACATAATAATTAAGCAGAAGAACCCTGATGTAGCTGTTTCCACCTTCCACAATCACAGCCATTACACAACACCAGATCTCTATACTTGCAACAGGCGTTACCCACTGTTTCGTCCTCGGCGACGTCACTTACGGCGCCTGTTGTGTGGACGACCTCTCCGCCTTGGCGTTAGGTGCTGATCTTCTAATTCACTATGGCCATAGCTGCTTGGTCCCCATCGATGCTACGAAAGTTCCTTGCCTTTACGTTTTTGTTGACATTAAAATCGATGTTGAGATCCTGATTAGCACCATCAAACTCAATTTGAATGATAAAAAAAGCATTGTTCTCGAGGTACTATTCAGTTCGCATCTGCGATTCGAGAAGCAAAGCCTGAGTTGGAAAAGCTGGGCCTTTCGGTTTTGATCCCTCAATCGAAACCCTTATCGGCCGGTGAAGTTTTGGGTTGCACGGCACCCAGAATACCATCGAAATCTGTAATTGGTAGTTTCAGTGACATGGTTGTGGTATTTGTGGCGGATGGGAGGTTCCATTTGGAGGCGTTTATGATGGCTAATCCTGAGATTAGTGCATTTAGGAATGACCCATATCTGGGGAAGCTGTTTCTTGAGGAATATGATCATCAAGGAATGAAGGAGACGAGGGAGAGGGCAATAGAGAGGGCAAGAGAAGCCAAGAGTTGGGGGATTGTGTTGGGCACATTGGCAAGGCAAGGCAATCCGAGGATTTTAGATAGGTTGGAGAAGAAGATGAGAGAAAAACATTTTTCTTATACCGTTGTTTTGATGTCAGAGATTAGTCCTACTAGGATTGCCTTATTTGAGCAATCTGTGGATGCTTGGATTCAGATTGCATATCCTCGGCTCTCTATTGATTGGGGAGAGGCATTTGAGAAGCCTCTTTTGACACCTTTTGAAGCAGTTTACCAGGTTGGTGGGAGAAGGATAAGAGTGTAGTGGCAAACTCAGGGTGTTGCAATGGTCTTGGATGTGGGCACAGCAATGGATTGTGTTCTGGATGTGGCAATGAAGCTGCAAAGGATGTATAGGGTGTAGGTTATTCTTTTGCTGGTGATTATCCCATGGATTACTATGCTCAGGATAGTGGGGAGTGGAATTCCTCTTATTTGAAGAAAGCAACTCGCCCTATAAGAAGAAATGTGGTGTCCTCTACCAGTGATGGTGCTGCTTTGTAGCATCACTACCTCTTAAGGATTGTATTACATGTGCTTTGTAGCATCATTAGCCCATAAAGATTTTATTACAAGTAAGTATGTCCAACTTTGCTTATATGTTTAATCTTGATGTTTTAGAATATGAAGGTTATTTTTGCATCTGTTTTGCCCTTGGTTCAATTTTGGTTTTGGAAGAAGTATGGATTTTATTTATTAATTTATTTTTATCTACCCTGAAGGCATGATTCAAAAATAGTAATTCTGTAGAATGTACAGACTAAAGTACTTGTCTTAAAAGTGGTATCATGATTACTTGGTACAATTGCACTTCAAAACAAGTTAATCTTAGAAAAATACTAGGATGTTGCAGAGACGTTGACAAATAAAAATAAAAATACTAGTGAATAACCGTTTGATGCTAGTGAAAGATGCTCTGTTAACCTCTATGGATATTAAATTGTTATGCTTAGCTGAGATTGACAATGGGAAGAAAAATGTTGCTGGAAATTATGCTGAGCTGAGGCAGACAATGGGAAGGAATCATGAAGCTGTTATGAACTTGAGTTTGGATAATGTCCAAGGGCTGCTGGGTTGAGGTTTATTATTGTTTTTGCCTTTGTGGTTGCGACCTATTGTGGAAGAACTAACGGTGCTTGTTAGAGAGAACTGTCCGGTCTCTGAGTATTTAGGAGATTCAATTCTGGAATGAACTTAGCTGCCCTTTAGTTGATTTCAACTAGCTTTTAAATACAAAAATATAGCGGAAAAACAAATAAAGATTCTCCTGTTTTTTAATGACTTTAGTTTATTTGCAGCAAGAGAAGTTTAAAATTTAAAACTCAAACAGCCACATCTAATCCAGCTTCTTTTTCCCATGTGAATAGCGCCTGTACATCTGTCTAAAGTGGGTATCCACCTTAACTGAATTTCCCTGTTCCATATTGGAGCTCGTAACAGATGCCCTATAAAAGATTAAGCTATTAAGATTAACCAACTTATGTCAAAAACATTGAGATTAGCATCAGGAAAAAAACCACTCTAAAATCTATCATTTTGCCACATTGAATGCAGAAGATCTCAGTAGAAAATAAAAATAATGGAATAATGGACTAAAATGGATATGTTGCCCATGACCGTTGTTCTATTGCTCAAATCCAAGTCCCAATTCTAGATTAATTGTTTTCCCTTGAGAAATATCTATAAAAATAGGAACCTACTTCTCAAACCAACTTTTGGAAGGCTCAACCATCCACTTAGGACCTTACCAACAAAGAAGATAATAGGACTTCATTTAGCTCCTCATTGTAGGGTTGAGCATTCAGCAGGTCCTATTCAGTTTGAAATTTAATAAAACTGAACTAAATTCAACTGAATCCATTTCAGTAGTTAAATCAAACCGAATAGAAATAATTTGATTTGGATCATTGGTTTTTAATATTAATACACACACACACAACACACACAATTCCAGTTTGTTTCCCCCCTAAACCAAACCTAATTGAATTAACATTATTACTTGCAAACCAAACCAAACTGGAAAAAAAAAAACCAAATTTGATTTGGTTCTCCGATTTGAACTGAACGATGCTTACTTTAATGGCGGAATTTTAATTATTAGCACCTAGGATAATTCCCTTTGGCAAAGAATGCAGGTGTATCTAGAAAATTCAAGTGAAACTTCCATATCAAATTCCCAATTTAATTCACTTGACTGATAAATTGGAGTGCCAACACTTACATTTATAGAATTAGAGATTAGCTCACTTTGTTAATCGTCTCTACAGAGAGATCAAGTTTTTTCAGCACTTAAACTTGATAGAAACATTTTGGATTGCATTAAACTCATAATCAAATGCATGACTTTACCCTAAGTTATCTCAATACTGAGATGAGGGAGGCCCTCATCTTTGCTTACCAATATGAGCTCTTCAATGCCCAACCAGTCTCAAGTAAATGGATGAGAAATCAAAGCTTTACTTCATAGGTAATAAGATCATCTGTTACATAAAATGCATTGTTCTCTTAGTTTTATTTTTCTATATGTCTATCTTTTGTAATCATACGTGATTGCAATGCATGATATTTATAACAAAGGTATGTGAACAGGTGGTGTGTGCATATGCCCATCAATAATTCGCAAGATTTCTTCTGAATCACAATGAAGACCAGGAATTGAATTGGACATCTGAATCACTTCCAACAGAATCCCTGAATTGTTTCTTGTATTTTCTCTTAATCAATTATTTATGAAAATATCTCCTCATCGGTTGCGGTAGACAAATTGAATATGGAAAGCTTTTTCATGTAATATGAGAAGCTATCGAGAAGATGAGGCGAGTGTATCTACTCCCAGGAAGCTACTGGCATCAAGCCACACAGAATCAAAAGCACATATCCAATGGCGGTAAAATTTGCAGTGTGTAAAATGTCCCCAGCATCTGCATGTGGTGTTCAGCTGATCCTATCTCCTCTAAGCTAGCTTCAGCACATCATGTTTCTCAAGTTATTCTCAGATGGATGCGCCAGCTACAAGGTACAGCAGCAAGGTTTGCTTGAAGAGGTCATTAGTACTCATTCCTGAATAGCGGTGAGCATCGGTTGGTTCAGTTTGGAAAATCAAATATCCAAATAAACCAAAATTTTTAGCAGGCCAAACCAAACTGAATTAGGGAGAAAATTGAAAAATCGAATCAAACTGAAAAAATTAAAATTTTTAGCAGACTAGATCAAATCAATCTGATTTGGTTTAGTTTGATTCAATTTTATTTATCAATTGTGGTTTCATCTTGAGCTTGTTTTTCTTTGATTTATTTTGGACTCATTTCTTACTCAATTTTCTTTATATTTTATATTTTATACTTTAATTTAAGATTTAATAATAATTAATTTTAAAAATAAATTATTCAATTTGATTCTACTGATTTTTTGTGTCAATTTTTCAACGATGCAATCATAATTCATCAATTATTCGATGTCTTCTATATCCAATTCTTGCCATGGTGGCTTTCCTGTAATTATCTCAATAACAATGCAACCTAGAGACTAAATATCTAGAGCTGGTGATATCTGAGCAAATTTTACAGATTTAGTAGACGTGTACATGGGAGTTCCTTGAAAAGTGTACTGATAAAAGAATTTCCTTGAATCTTCTTCATCAGGCTCTTTTGCTAAAGCCAAAATCAGCAATCTTAAGTTAACTTAAATTTAGTTGATCAGAAGGGAAAACAAGGATATTAGCAGGCTTAAGATCACAATGAACCTATTCATTATTGTGTATGAATGATAACACTTTAAGAATCATATAAGTGTCTCGCCTCACATCACATTCATGTATTTTTCTTCTATATTTGTTAATTAAGTCTAAAAGACTACTACCAGAAGCATACTCTAATAATAAGTTATAAATTGTCATACCATTCATCAGGCTTTTTTGCTAAGCCAAAATCTGCAATCTTGAGCTGACTTAAATCTTGTTGATCAGAAAGGAAAACAAGGATATTGGCAAGCTTAATATCACAATGAACATATCCATTATTATGTATGGATGATAACCCTTTAAGAATCATCTGACTGTATCGCCTTACATCACATTCAGGTATTTTTCCTCCACATTTGTTAATCAAGTCTGCAAGACTACCATCAGGAGCATATTTCAGTAGTAAGTTATAAATTGTCATGCCATTCTTATGACTCAAACAGTCCCCATAGCATTGAATAACTCCTTCAGAGCCAGAAAGACTAAACAAAATCTTTAATTCTTTTTGCAGGGAGAAAGAATTTATTATCAGCGCAAACTTCACAGCAAGCGGTGGGGAAATAATATTGGTCGGTCTGGCCAAGAAGACAGAGCCGTAGGATCCCTTAACCAAGCACTTCCCGCGAACCCACCCATCGTAGCGAATACAGGTTATAGTAGATGATGAGCGAGAATAGTACCGTCGAATCCTTTGTTAGGTGGTGTACATAGATAGTATATATAATCCATTTCCTTGTAGGATTTAGTATATATAATCCTTTTCCTTGTAGGATATATTTTTAATTTCTTTAAGGAAAGAAAGATAAATACATTAAAAGCCCTTGTGGGTATACAATTATATCTTTAAAGTTTATTATTTTATTAAATTAAAATAAAAAAGATATGCCATGGTAACATTAAATAATAAAAAAAAAATTCAGAATCCAGTGAGAACAGTATAGTATATAAAATCCTTGGATAAATAGTACAGCATATATTATCATTTTCCTTGTAAGATTTATTTTTAATTTCTTTAAGGAAAATGACAAAAACATGAAAGGCCCTTGTGTTTATATGCAATTGTATATTTAGTTTTATTTTCTTAAATTAAATATGTTATTTTTTTTTATTTAATTTAGCTTTCTTAAAATAAAATGATATATACAATACTAATTAGTAAAAAACTGTACTTTTATTTTGTTTATATTGTGTTTATGCTTATATGAAAAAAAAAATATTCCAAAAGGAAAATTAAAGCATGCAGTAATGGATTAGAATTTGAGTCCTTGAGGTGAGCTTGGTTGATTAACTTAAGGGTATTTAATAATGAAGTACTTAAATTTTAATTTGTAATTCAAAACACTTATCTTCAATTTAAGCAATAAAAATCCTATATAACTTATAATAGTTAGTTTTTAAATTATTTTTGATGATGTGGCTCTTATTAAATTAAAATTTTATATTTTATCTTCATTAATTTAACACATTTAAGGAAAAGATTTAAGGGTGTATAATAATGAAGTATTTAAATTTTAATTTATAATTCAAAACACTTATCTTCAATTTAAGTAATAAAAATTTTGGATGACTTATAATAGTTAGTTTTAAGTTATTTTTTATGATGTGACCCTTATTAAATTAAAATTTTATATTTTATCTCTATTAATTTAACACTTATCAAGAAAAGATTTTAATTAATTAAAAATAATATTTTAGAATTAATTTCTCTCTACCCTGTTATCTCTCTATCCACAACCTAATAATCTAAATTGCCCATATAAATACTTCAATAATGATACTCTAATTTCGTAAGTGCACGAAATCGAGAAAAGTAATATGGTATAATTATCAATTCTATTTATTTTGTTTAGCCATTCAAATTTTATTATTAACACAAACCCATAATCTCTCTGTTTTTTTTTTTTTTTGTCATCAGGAGATGTATCCCAGCTGTTAGCCAATCAGATTAATCACTCCCTGGATACCCGTAATAACTTGGAAACCATGAGAGCCAGATAGCGAGTTGTAAGACCCCGAATTAAATGGTACACTTACAACTCCCATACTGGAACCTGAGATTTCTCCCAAGCCCATAATCTATTTCCCAATAATAAAATAAATTGTAATTAATTCACTAACCACTATGATTATTTCCAAAATTTCACATATCAAATCTTTTGCTTTCACTCCAATTATTATTTCTGTTATATCTATTATTATTATTATTTACAAATACACAATTTTCCTTCCTTTTCGTTGCTAATTGAAATCAATTAAATGCCACAATGGTTGATATCCAAAAGTATAAGTACAAATAATAAATAATTATATAAATAAAGAAAATTAATACAAAATTTCTAAAAATTAAAATTAAATTCAACCTATATGCCCTAGTTGAAAATGTAGCTCCTCATAAAATCAAAATTCATAACAATTGTTTATCATAGGCCTAGAATCATTGCAATCACAATAAAAATAAATCCTAAAATAAGACAAATTCAAAAGAAAAAATCTCTAATCAAGAAATAAATCCAGCGTGAGTCTTCAATCTCCTTTCAAAATCGACTAGCTTTGTTGAATCTTGACCTCCATCAGAGTTTTGTGCTGCCAAAGTCTCCAACCAGATGAAAAGTTATGCTTATAACATTGAATAACTCCTTCGGAGTTAAAATGACAAAGTAAAATTTTTAATTTTTTCTGTAGAGAGAAAAAATTTATTATCGGTGCAGTCTTCACAATAAGCGGTGATGAAATTATATTTGATTGATATGGATAAGAAGACAGAGCCATAGAAACCTTCTCCAAGCACTCCCTGTTAACCCAATCCATAATGGGCCAATACAGGTTACAGTGGATTGATGAGTGAGAATGGTACGGTGGAATCCTTTGGTAGGCAGCATATATAGTATATGTAAACCTTTTCCTTGTAGGATTTACTTTTAAATTCACAAGGTCGTTTGCCCTTGGAGAGCTGGTGTTTGATTGAACATCCTTTTTGGCGTTCCATAAATTCGCTTCTAACTAGAGGCAATTACAAGCGCATAACTATTCAGTGCCAATCGTCCGAGGTCGTCTCTCTCTATTCAGATCCCCAATTTGCAAATCTATTTCATCAATTTCAAAAAGTCCTAAATTTATCCAAAAATTCCAAAGGAAATGGCGCTGAGTAAGTTCTACAGCGAGATAAAGGAGTTGAAAGTGAAGGAAGTGCCCAACTAGGTAAAGCCGATGCTATCAATCGATTACATGGCCACTGATTCGTTGACTTATCAATTCATCATCTGTTAGTGATTTAGTGAACTTCCTGTGAGTTGATTTTACTAACATTGATTTTCTTGATGTTTTACTTTGTGTTTCGGGATATGGTAGGCAGGATAATACTATTGATAGTTTTTCTCTTTTACACTCTGCATCTCATTGCTTCAGGAAATTTGAATCATATACAGCAGAACAAAATGATTGTATGTCATTCTCTGGTGTCTTTGATCTACAATGAGTTTCATTAGAGATGTCTTTTGCCTGCCATTGTATGATGTCTTTGGTCTTACAATTTACAATATCTCTTCTACATGTAGCTTGGAGCTTCGGTGCATCAGGAGTTAGAACAGCAGATGCCCTCATCTGATATTCCATCCAAAATTCTTTGGCAAGTGATCAAAATTGATCTTCAGGTAGGTTTTGGCTCATCTGTTATATTCTTGTGGACTTTAGGCTGAACCTAAAACAGACCAAGTATGTTCATATATATCAATACTTCCTGGGCCTGATGTAAGCTAGTCTGTCTGTCTTACTTTTGCAATTGAAGCAACCATGAGCATTTTCATTGTGGTTCTTTCTATATTTTTGCCCCGTATTTTCCTTATTATTTCCCCCTATATGAATCAGCAAAGAGAGTTTACTGGCAGCAATCCTGAACTCCTGAAACCTGCAGAAAGATGCACGGTGAATTCATTTTAGAAAACACTTGCTGCTTCGGATGTAAGCAAGCATTGTACTTCAAATATTTATCAAAAGCATGCATAGGAATGTCTACCAGCATTGGTCAGTATCTAAAATAAATTATTGTTTCCTTCCCTGCTGTGTATTGTGATGTGTTTACTTCTCTCTCATTGATGGTTATGATTTTCCTCTTTGTTCAGGATATGCAGCAACAGACACCTTGTCAACAATTGATTGCAAAAGATCTGCACGGCAACGAGTGGAATTTCCAGCATGTTAATCAGAGTAAGCAATAGTTACATTGCTATTTCGTGACACGATGCTGAATAATTGTCTAGAGATGGCAATTAATTAGCTACATTGGCTGAAAAATGCTTTCTATTATTTTGTTCTATTGTATACGATTGTTAATTGAGAATTTATGGAAATCGTGACATTTTTGTTTTTTTTGTTATATCTATGCATTTAGAATGGTAAAAGAGGATCCATATAACTGACCCCAAATTTTTGGGATAAATGCTTAGTTGAGTTGAGTTATATCTATGCATTTGCATATGTTTAGACTTGCAACTAAAAGCTATACATGTTTCTGTTCTATAGGGTGTAAACATCAACTTGAACACCCAGTTGCAGAAAGTCAGAAGAAGGAAAGAACAATTTTAGTAATTTTTTAGAGGTTAATTAGTTCCCTTTTTTTTTCCTTGTATTACAAAGACTCCAAATTTTCTTTCCTATTCAAGAATTGTTATTTATGAGTTGTACTTAGAAATAGGGGAGAGCAATTTTCGGTTTAAACCGAAAAACCGAACCGTACCGAGTCAATTCGGTTCAATCGGTTTGGTTTATAATTTTTGATAATTTTGGTTAATCGGTTCGGTTATTTTCATAAAAAATAAAAAAACCGAACCGAATCGAAATTGTTAATATATATATATCAAGGAAATCAAAGAAAACCGAATCGAACCCTAAGATTTAGGTTTGATCGGTTTAAAATCAAACCAAACCTAGTTGGAAATCAAATGCTCAATTTATAAATTTCAGTTTGATCGGTTTAAAACCGAACCGAACCAATATTTATCGGTTTGGTTCGGTTCGGCTTTCTCTTATTAATCGGTTCGGTTTTCAAAATTTTTTATTTTCGGTTTTATCGGTTCAGTTTGGTTTGGAACCGAACCGACCGTTTGCACACACCTACTTAGAAATGATGAATATTATTACATAATCAATTTAACTTTTTGAGTTGTATTAATGTGTTCAATTTAGTTATTGTTTATTTAAATATTAAATTTAATTGCAAAACAAGAAAATATAACCAGATGTGAATCACACTAGCTATGAAAATGATTGCCATAAATATCACGAAAAAAAGGCATAAAAGTTAATAAAATTGCGAGTCATCATTATAAAACAATTATTAAAAATTAAAATTGAAATCAAATTCTTTAAACTGCCTCTACAAACCTTCTCTAATTCAATAATCATGATGGCTTGAATAAGCATTGAGGCGGTTTAAACTGCCTCTAAATCAAGTGTTGGGGCAGTTTAAAACGCTGTTATAAACCTCTCCTATACGATGAGCTACCTAGCGCTCGACGAAATCGCCTCTATGTCATAGAGATGTAGGTTACGGAGGTGGTCATGAGGCAGTTTTGTGAACTGCCTCAGGCAAATATAGGGGCGGTGCCTTGAGAAAAACAGTAGTTAATAGTGGAATTAAGGGATCATCTCATATTATGAAATTGTCAAGTCTTTGAGTGGGAAATTTACATGTGGATAATAATTATCTTGTTGTATCACTTTTTGAACATCTTCATATGATTTGCTTCTTCTGAGCTGCTGAAGGTAATAATTATTGTGGATCTATCAGTGCAATGATTTGAATATCTCTAAAATCTTAACTTTATGGCATTCACGGATGAGTGACCTTTGTTAACACAGAAAAGTGTCTTAAAAATGTCTTGACAGCATGAATTAGTATGGGAAAAAAGAAAAAGACAGAAAAGGGATTGTTCTTTTAGTGCTATCTAGAATGACAATTCACCTTGTTTGTATTATTCTTATTTTATTCTGCAAGAATAAGTAGCATCTTTTCATTAATTGATACAAATAGTGTGCAAAATAAACAAGTTCCATTTATTCTCACCTCATTGTTTTCTCTTTGACTATATTGCAACATACCAAACATGACACAATTGTATGACCTTTCATCATTATGTGGACTCAAGACTGTCTTCTATAGTTGATATTTCCAGGGCACCGCCCATCTCTTTTTGTTGAGGACATCCTTGGAAGTAATTAAATCCTTATTGCTTGCTTTCTAATGTAACTTCCTATTGCTGAAATATCTTTGTCCGTAAATTGTTAGGCCTGGAATGCACAAAACGGTGGAGCTGTGGCCATTCTGGTTTTAGATTACAAGAATGAACCAATGATTACAATGGACACCCCTGAAGAAGAAAATGCAGATGCTGACTATCTGCTAAGATGTATAAGAGCTCTGTACACGTTTTGTCCTTGTTGGAGGCTCCACCAGGATTTCAAAGTATATATATATATTTTTTAATTTTATATATCCCTTAATAAAATTATGGTGACTTTATTTTATTCAAATATGAGTCATCAGGTGGGTGATAGATAATTTTATAAGATACAAGTCACTTTCCAGTAAGCCATGAGTGGATGGAAAGATGATTTGAGTCGGGTCCTGAGTGTTTAAGATAAGCTGCTATAAATATGGTTTCTGCTATTCTATGTCAGGTTAAGCTCATACAATTTGGAAAGCAAAAGTTGCTGTGGAAAAGGACCTTCGAAAATGTTCTACAGCAACTCCATTTTGCTAGGGATCTTGTTTCTGCTTGATCAGGCTAAATTTGAATGGCATTCATGCATGGAATTCTTGAATAACTAATATGCTCGAGATGAGGATGTAATTTTCTCAATCACCATTTCACCACAAACACTACAACCTAGCAAGTGATGAAAGCTATCTTAACACTTGCATGAATTCAATAATCATAAATGGTGAACGCAATGCGCTATTAACACCATAAGCTCTTTTTTATTGAATATTCAGGATTGATTTGGGGAAGAAGATGAGTCATCAACTTAATGATAAGGATACTAATAATATTTAGAATCCTTTTTCTTATAGGATTTTTTTTTTTTAATTTCTTGTAAGGAAAGGAAAATGATAAACACGTCAAAAGCCCTTGTGTTTGTATGCAATTGTATCCTTAGTTTTATTTTCTAAAATTAAATATGTTATTTAAAATTAAGGTATCCATAACATATTACTTTTATATATATATATATATATATATATATATATATATATATATATATATATATATATATATATATATATAATTTCATTCACTTTTCTTTTACTTGCTTTCCTTTTTACAAAATAGGCCCTTAATCAATAATATTCAATGTACATTAATTCAAAAAGTCATGAATTAAAAATTTTATAATTTTTCACTAAATTAAAAGTTATTTACATATCACAATATTACTATTAACTATTTCATTGTCATATGTAATTTTTTATAGGAGCAAGAAAGGAATTGTCAGAAGAAAATAGCAATCTCAACTGATAATGGCAAAGATGATCATACATTAGCTTCTCATTAGGTGTTTAAGATGGCAATGACAATTTTTCCAATTACAAGTCATAATCTAAATTCGATTAATACCTTTGGGGTAGTCTCCAACCAATCGAAAACGACGATGGATCGACGCATCACGTTAACAGAAGAACCCTGATGTAGCTGTTTCCACCTTCCACAATCACAGCCATTACACAACACCAACACAGATCTCTATACTTGCAATCCATGGCGACCTTAGACGAAACCAGTGCCGAAACGTTTCGTCAAAAACCAAATCCCAGAAACTATCCTCAACGACTCATCTCTCAATGCCGCCATCTCCCTCTTGCCCTGCAACTACAACTTGGAAGTCCACAAGTGTGTCTGGCGCATCCGCTCCACCAGAGCCAAGCGTCTCGCTCTCCAGCTCACTGAGGGACTGCTTATGAATTCGCTTATTCTTTCGGATATATTCACCGCCTTCGCCGGCGTTACCCACTGTTTCGTCCTCGGCGACGTCACTTATGGCGCCTGTTGTGTGGACGACCTCTCCGCCTTGGCGTTAGGTGCTGATCTTCTAATTCACTATGGCCATAGCTGCTTGGTCCCCATCGATGCTACGAAAGTTCCTTGCCTTTACGTTTTTGTTGACATTAAAATCGATGTTGAGCGCCTGATTAGCACCATCAAACTCAATTTAAATGATAAAAAAAGCATTGTTCTCGGGGGTACTATTCAGTTCGCATCTGCGATTCGAGAAGCAAAGCCTGAGTTGGAAAAGCTGGGCCCTTCGGTTTTGATCCCTCAATCGAAAATTGTGAGCTCAATGAAATGCAAATATACATATTTGCTGGTTCATTGCAGTAGAATAGCATCAATTTTTTAGTGCCACAAAATTGATATTCTGTCACGATAGAAAATTAGTCAATTTGCCTTAGTTCTTAGTCCATCCTTGCTAAGCAAACTCTTTTCCGTTTCCTTACAACCCATTCCGATAGGACCAAAGTTCAACCGCTTACATGTAGAACCCAAGCTCAGTGGCCTATCTGTAGAGGAAAATAGACCTTGCCCAGGTGAATAATCAGATAGTATTAGCTTGCACATGGACTTAACAACATCATCACTAAGGCTTGGTGGTAAGAGTTCTTCCTGCTCAAATGGTGAAGTAAGCTCTTCATCAACAATAAAAGGATGATCCAATAGCATATCTGCTGTCCACCTCTCGCAATGGGGTCTCATGAAACACATTCTTAAGAAATCTTTCCCTTTCTTTGACATGCTTGCTGGTATCTCAGGTGAGCTACCCTCAAAAGCTAGGCGAACAAAGAAATCTTCTACATCCAATTCATGCCATGGTGGCTTTCCTGTGATCATCTCAATAACAATGCAACCCAGAGACCAAATATCCAAAGCTGGTGATATCTCAGCAAGCTTTACAGATTCAGGAGACATGTATAAGGGAGTTCCACGGAAAGTGTACTGGTAAAAGAATTTCCTTGAATTGTCTTCGTCAGGCTCTTTTGCCAAGCCAAAATCCGCAATTTTGAGCTGAAAATCTTGTTGATCAGAAGGGAAAACAAGGATATTGGCAGGCTTAAGGTCACAATGAACATATCCATTGTTATGTATGGATGATAACCCTTTAAGAATCATCCGAGTGTATCGCCTCACATCACATTCAGGTATTTTTCCCCCATATTTGTTAATCAAGTCTGCAAGACTACCACCAGGAGCATATTCCAGTAGTAAGTTATAAATTGTCATACCATTCTCATGACTCAAACAGTCCCCATAGCATTGAATAATTCCTTCAGAGCCAAAAAGACTAAGCAAAATCTTCAATTCTTTTTGCAGAGAGAAAGAATCTATTATCAGCGCAGACTTCACAGCAAGCGGTGGGGAAATAATGTTGGTCGGTATGGCCAAGAAGACAGAGCCGTAGGATCCCTTCCCCAAGCACTTCCCACGAACCCAATCCATAGCGAGCGAATACAGGTTATAGTGGATGATGAGCGAGAATAGTACCGTAGAATCCTTGGGTAGGTGGTGTATATAAATAGTATATATAATCCATTTCCTTGTAGGATTTAGTATATATAATCCTTTTCCTTGTAGGATTTAGTATATATAATCCTTTTCCTAGTAGGATTTATTTTCAATTTCTTTAAGGAAAGGAAGATAAATATATTAAAAGCCCTTGTGAGCATACAATTATATCTTTAAAGTTATTATTTTATTCATGATAATTAAAAAAGCAATCCAATGAAATTGATTCTATCTTTAGTCAACCTTATTTGTTTTCTCCTTAATTTTTATATTATACCCGTATATTTTAAGGGTGTGATATACCTTCGGGGTAAAATATCACATTTTAACCAATATTTTATAATTTATTAATACAATTTAATTTATTAAATTAGTATAGGTGTAAACACAATATAATTTTCAAAAATCATTTTCAGTAACTAATATTTTATAACAAAATTATATTTATTTATTTATATTTACTTTGTAATGGCTCGATTATGAATGATTTATTTAAATTAACTCAAATTTTAACTAAAAAATTAAATAAATCAAATTAATTTATTAAAATAATAATATTTTAATTTAAAACACCGAATGTTTTACATAATAATTAAGCAGAAGAACCCTGATGTAGCTGTTTCCACCTTCCACAATCACAGCCATTACACAACACCAGATCTCTATACTTGCAACAGGCGTTACCCACTGTTTCGTCCTCGGCGACGTCACTTACGGCGCCTGTTGTGTGGACGACCTCTCCGCCTTGGCGTTAGGTGCTGATCTTCTAATTCACTATGGCCATAGCTGCTTGGTCCCCATCGATGCTACGAAAGTTCCTTGCCTTTACGTTTTTGTTGACATTAAAATCGATGTTGAGCGCCTGATTAGCACCATCAAACTCAATTTGAATGATAAAAAAAGCATTGTTCTCGCGGGTACTATTCAGTTCGCATCTGCGATTCGAGAAGCAAAGCCTGAGTTGGAAAAGCTGGGCCTTTCGGTTTTGATCCCTCAATCGAAACCCTTATCGGCCGGTGAAGTTTTGGGTTGCACGGCACCCAGAATACCATCGAAATCTGTAATTGGTAGTTTCAGTGACATGGTTGTGGTATTTGTGGCGGATGGGAGGTTCCATTTGGAGGCGTTTATGATGGCTAATCCTGAGATTAGTGCATTTAGGAATGACCCATATCTGGGGAAGCTGTTTCTTGAGGAATATGATCATCAAGGAATGAAGGAGACGAGGAAGAGGGCAATAGAGAGGGCAAGAGAAGCCAAGAGTTGGGGGATTGTGTTGGGCACATTGGGAAGGCAAGGCAATCCGAGGATTTTAGATAGGTTGGAGAAGAAGATGAGAGAAAAACATTTTTCTTATACCGTTGTTTTGATGTCAGAGATTAGTCCTACTAGGATTGCCTTATTTGAGCAATCTGTGGATGCTTGGATTCAGATTGCATATCCTCGGCTCTCTATTGATTGGGGAGAGGCATTTGAGAAGCCTCTTTTGACACCTTTTGAAGCAGTTTACCAGGTTGGTGGGAGAAGGATAAGAGTGTAGTGGCAAACTCAGGGTGTTGCAATGGTCTTGGATGTGGGCACAGCAATGGATTGTGTTCTGGATGTGGCAATGAAGCTGCAAAGGATGTATAGGGTGTAGGTTATTCTTTTGCTGGTGATTATCCCATGGATTACTATGCTCAGGATAGTGGGGAGTGGAATTCCTCTTATTTGAAGAAAGCAACTCGCCCTATAAGAAGAAATGTGGTGTCCTCTACCAGTGATGGTGCTGCTTTGTAGCATCACTACCTCTTAAGGATTGTATTACATGTGCTTTGTAGCATCATTAGCCCATAAAGATTTTATTACAAGTAAGTATGTCCAACTTTGCTTATATGTTTAATCTTGATGTTTTAGAATATGGAGGTTATTTTTGCATCTGTTTTGCCCTTGGTTCAATTTTGGTTTTGGAAGAAGTATGGATTTTATTTATTAATTTATTTTTATCTACCCTGAAGGCATGATTCAAAAATAGTAATTCTGTAGAATGTACAGACTAAAGTACTTGTCTTAAAAGTGGTATCATGATCACTTGGTACAATTGCACTTCAAAACAAGTTAATCTTAGAAAAATACTAGGATGTTGCAGCGACGTTGACAAATAAAAATAAAAATACTAGTAAATAACCGTTTGATGCTAGTGAAAGATGCTCTGTTAACCTCTATGGATATTAAATTGTTATGCTTAGCTGAGATTGACAATGGGAAGAAAAATGTTGCTAGAAATTATGCTGAGCTGAGGCAGACAATGGGAAGGAATCATGAAGCTGTTATGAACTTGAGTTTGGATAATGTCCAAGGGCTGCTGGGTTGAGGTTTATTATTGTTTTTGCCTTTGTGTTTGCAACCTATTGTGGAAGAACTAACGGTGCTTGTTAGAGAGAACTGTCCGGTCTCTGAGTATTTAGGAGATTCAATTCTGGAATGAACTTAGCTGCCCTTTAGTTGATTTCAACTAGCTTTTAAATACAAAAATATAGCAGAAAAACCAATAAAGATTCTCCAGTTTTTAAATGACTTTAGTTTATTTGCAGCAAGAGAAGTTTAAAATGTAAAACTCAAGCAGCCACATCTAATCCAGGTTCTTTTTCCCATGTGAATAGCGCCTGTAGATCTGTCTAAAGTGGGTATCCACCTTAACTGAATTTCCCTGTTCCACATTGGGGCTCGTAACAGATGCCCTAGAAAAGATTAAGCTATTAAGATTAACCAACTTATGTCAAAAACATTGAAAAAATAAGGGGAGATTAGCATCAGGAAAAAAACCACTCTAAAATCTATCATTTTGCCACATTGAATGCCTCTCAGTAGAAAATAAAAATAATGGAATAATGGACTAAAATGGATATGTTGCCCATGGTGATATTGTGTCCGCAAGTGCACGGGTCACAGTAGTATAGTTTTAAAAATGATATCGATCCCACAGGGAATTGTGCTTAAATTGGAAATAAAAGGATAAGCTAATTAGAATGGCAAAATTTAAAGATATAAAATGAAATTTAAAAATTAAAATTGGTATTTGAGGAATTTAAACTAAATCAAACAATTAACTAAATTAATTAAACTAGATTACCAAAATTTAATTTGAAATTTCTATTTATGAAATTGAGAGGAATTGAATCTAAATTCAATAAAAATTAAAGTGATTCTAGAGATTGTATTTTCAATATTGTTTGCATGTGGTTTATCCCTAATTTTGCCAAACATATGAGAATTGCAATTTTGAGGGAAATCAATTCTTAAATCTTTGAAACCTTTTTCAAGCATTTCAAAGTTGGTATTCATTAAATCAAACCCTGTTTTCACGGTATTTCAAACTTAACAAAAACCCAATTAAAGCTCTAATTGATTTTGGAAAGTCCCCTTAATCCTCTTAGCTTATCTCTAACACCAAGAAAACTAAGTTTATTGCAAGATTATCTATCCCAAATATTCACTTGTCAGTCCATCTATTAAGGATTAAAGCTTAACTTAATGAGGGCCCATTTATCAAGCAAGGCAACAAGCTCACAAGCAATAAATCAAAATATAACAAACCTCATTTAAATGACTAAATCAGTTCAAAACCACAAATACAAAGCAATATTTACAAACCCATCTCTAGAATCTCAAATAACTACTCACAAATCATAGTTTCAAGACAAACCCAAGTGTATAAATGAAGAAATAATGAGAATCTAAGCTAAGGAGTAGAAAAACCCAGAAGAATGCTGATAAATCTGCTGCTAGAGAGTGCAGAAAATGGCCCCTGCTGCTGCTGCAAAATGCCTTCACGTGCTCCTCTCTTTCTCTCCTTCTTTCTTGCCAAAAATGCCTCCCTTCCTCCTTATGTAAAGAAATAGATAAAGGAGGTTTTATATGGGTCAGATATCTGCCCTAGAATGGGTAAAAAGGTAAAAGATTTCAGAGAAAGTGAGATATAAAATCAGAGTAACGAAAATGCCACGTCAGCCATTTCCAGTAAAAACGACATAAGCTGAATCGGTTGTGTCGCGGGTTGTGTAACCTGCGGCCTGAGAAAAACTGCATATCTGACGATCGACACAACCTGTGACATAAGCTAAATCGGTTGTGCTGCAGGTTGTGAAGCTCTCGGCCATTTTTTAGCTCAACTTCAAAAATTTTTGCAATTCAACTCTAATTTCCTCCAAATGGCTACTCTGATCAAAATACACCAAATTTCTCCAAATTTAACCTACAAAACAAATAAATTCCAAAAATTAAACTAAGAAGTGTAAAAATTATAAAATTGACTAAATATATGTTAATATCTATAATCCACTAATGTAACAAGTATTTTTCAAAGAATCATTAGGTCTTTTTAAGGGTTGTAATGGGGTCTAATAGGGTAAAATTATGGTTAACAAAGAAAGGGAATAAGGGAAACAAAATATGAGAATAATATTAATCATGAAACTCAAAGTGCATCTAATATTCTTTTTCTTTTTTTTTTTTATCAAGATGAAAGAAATTCACGATGAATCTCAAGTGCTATCACAATGATTATATAAAGGGACTATTTTTTATACTTTATTTTATTTTATTTATTTATTATTTATTTTTTTTCTTTGATTTTGTATGTGTCCCTATTTCATGTCACACCCAAAATTACCTTTGGGATATTTTGGTGACCCTTTTTTTTTTTAATCAACTTTTCACAATTACTCTAGCACTTTTCAAGATGTTTCAATCCTCCAAGCTTTTTTTTTATGCACTTAATTGCTAAAATATTATTCTCATAAATAGGTGGTAGTGTTTAGGTTTAATGGCTAGGTAAATGATTTGGGTTCCAAAGAAATTAGGGAATTAAGGTTCAAGGGGGTTTGCAAGAGTTGAAATGAAATTAAGGTAGGTTAAGGCTAAATGTGAGGTTTAAAATATGAAGGAATACCTAAATCATATTCTTATCAAATGCAAGTTAAAAATTTCGCTTTGAAAGATCTAAGATGCTTGTTCTAGGAATGGTGAAACGACAATGACCATTTTCTTCCTTAAAGGCTTATTCAGACACTCAAAACTCAAAATAACTAATCAGAATCTGCATACCTAGATAAATATATTAATTTTCAGCTATTAAGTAAGAGAAAGAATAATGCTTAAGACTTTGTACTCAGCTGGAACTTTCATTCCACTAACCATCTAAAGGCAAGTTGGATTGCTTGAATAAGTGGCTTATGGAATTCAAAGACTGGTTTAAAAATTCAAAAATTTTAAATGAATAAATGAAATGCATGAGTGTATAAATGTATAGTCAACCTATATGTAACTAAGTATGCATAACTAAGTATATGAAGCTATATGCAGTGTATATAAGTGAATATGTACAAGTATGAAGTAATGAATGAGTATGTCACTATATGCAAGTGAAAAAGGAAAAATAATTTTTGCAAAAAATTTACCCTCTCCCCCATACTCAGAATGAACATTGTCCTCAATGTTAAAAGATTGCAAGGAATGGGATAATTTGGCTATATGTGCATAAAGAATTATTACCCTGTTTCATAAGTGATAGCACAACTTGTGTTGAAAGTGACACAAGCTGAGATAATAATTGTTACCTCATTGAAGGTGCAGCCAATTTAATTAAATAAAATGTCGACAGCTGCTGCACTCATTGCAAAAGAAACAGTGGAATGGAATCTATTAAAGCAATTAAACTCAAAAAGTTGAAATAGGGAAGTTAAGCTCAAAAATATAACCATCAAGTGTAAATCTGAAGTAACATATTAAAGCAAGTGAGCAAAGCACTAAAGATTCAAAAGAAAAAATATACGTATGAGCAACTAAAAATAAAAAAAATATACTGAATAAGCAAATGTTTCAAGTGAAAGAAAAGCAACACAAGCAAAATATTAACGAAACAAGCTATTAAAAAAAAACTAATTAATTAAGGAACTAAAATAAAGACATGAAATTTTTTTTTTAATGGCTTAGTGGGCTTTTTGGGCTTTGGTTGGTTGCGGGCCCATTCTGGTGAAGTGGGTTGTCAACCTGCAAAACCAATTAAACAACACAAGTTAGAACACAAGGATGGAGGTTGTGCTGGAAGTTGTGAAATCTGCTGCCCAAATTTTGCCCAGTGAACATAAGCGACGACACAACCAAAATTGGTTATGCCGCAGGTTATGAAATAATCTGCCCAAAATGCGCCCAGTGAACACAAGCGACGACACAACCAAAATCGGTTATGCCGCAGGTTGTGAAATCTGTTGCCCAAATTTGACAAAATTTCATAGTACCTGAAAAATTAAAACAATTTAGATTTCAAATGATTAGACCTTCATAACATAAATTCTAATTGTTCAACTTGTTATGTTCATTAAATTCTTATACAACTCAACTCAACTCAACTAAGCCTTTATCTCAAAAATTTGGGGTCGGCTATATGGATTCGCTTTTTCCACTCTGAACGATTTTGGGTTAAATCCTCAGAAATGTGTAACATTAAATTCTCATAAAAAATAATTTTTTCAAAGCATCAATTCACACATTCACATTCAAATAATTTTCCTTTTAAACCAAGATGTTAAAATTTGGAAAAACTTTCTCTTAAAATTAACAAAAAGGGCAATGAGTCCAGCAATATCCACCAGCAAATACTCAACAATAGAAAGATGAAAATTATAAGTGAACAAATTTAAGACTAGAATTTAAAGCTAAAATTTAAAGCTAGAACTAAAGCAAAATTTTTAATGCTCATTTGCTTGCAATGAATTGTATCCCATCTGCACAAAAAAATAAGAACAATGTCAAACTCTGAATAAGGAGTATAGAAAAAAAACTTAAAACAAATATATATGAAAGAAATAAAGAATCAATGAAAAATTATGGGTTATGTCCAAAAATGTTAAGTTTAGGTCTTTAGCTTGACCTTACTCACTCAAGATTTTATGGAGAATGAGAGAGATAGCAGGTTGCTATCTTCTCAATTGGCTCACCAACTGAATAGTGCCTCAACCTTTGCCCATTTACCTTAAAATTATCAGATTTTTTACCAAAAATTTTCACAGCACCATGAGGTAAAACTTTCACAACTTTAAATGGACCTGACCACCTTGATTTTAATTTTCCTGGAAAAAATTTCAACCTTGAATTGAATAAGAGAACTAAATCTCCTTCTTTAAAGTCCTTTTTCTTGATATGCTTATCATGCCATTTTTTAGTTCTTTCTTTATAGATCCTAGCATTTTCAAGTCTCAGTTCTTCTAACTCATCAAGTTGTAAAAATCTTTTGTGTCCAGCAGCTTGTAATTTCAGGATTTCCTTTTTCACAACATTCTTCATTGTAGGATTCAATCTTCTTTCGTGTTCAATGGAAGGGTTATTATTTAGCTCTAGGAAAATCCTATGCATATAGACTGTTGGACTAATTCCCTTTATATCATCAATTGCATAACCCAAAACTCTTCTATATTCTCTCAAAACTCTCAACAATTTTTCATTCTCAATATCAGTCAAAGATGCATTAATTATAACAGGATATGTTCCATTGGGTCCAAGAAAAGCATACCTGAGGTTGGAAGGAAGAGTTTAAGATCTACCTTTGGGGCATCCTCTACCTTTAATGACGGTGGTTTAATCTCCAAAGTTTGCACTCCTTCAAGTTGAAAAATTGTGACTTCAAGATGTGGTGGAGAGCTCTCCAAGTGTTGTGCAAAAGCAGCTATGTTGTGATTGTCATCATCAATGCTCCCACCATGGACTAAGCAATTTTCAAGTGGGTCTTGTGGATAGCTTTTTTTGAAATGCTCTTGAACAATCTCATCAATAATAGCTTTTTCTGAAATGCTCTTGAACAATCTCATCAATAATGTCTACTCGCAAACAAGACTCAACTTCTTCATGTTTCCTTTTCATGGCTGGATTGATGTTGAATATCATTTGATCATCTCCCACTCTAAGTGTCAATTTCTCACCCTTTACATCAATTAATGCACCAACTGTTGCCAAAAAGGGTCTTCCCAATAAGATAGGAACTTTTGTGTCTTCTTCCATATCTAAAATGACAAAGTCCACCGGAATGTAGAATTTCCCAACCTTGATAGGCACATTTTCTAGAATGCCTTCTGGATATTTAATTGAACGGTCAACCAATGAAAGATACATGTTTGTGGGCTTCAACTCTCACATATTCAACTTCTCATAAATTGAAAGTAGCATTAGGCTTACACTAGCTCCAAGATTATATAAGGCATTTGCCACACAATTATCACCTATATGACAAGGAATGGAAAACACACCCGGATCTTTGAGTTTGGAAGGTAACTTCTTCTGAATTATAGCACTGCATTGCTCTCCCAAGTTAATGGTGTCATAATCTTCTAGCCTTCTCTTGTTAGTAAGAATCTCCTTCAAAAACTTGGCATAACTTGGCATTTGGGATAGTGCCTCAGTGAATGACACATTGATATACAACTTTTTTAGCACTTCAAGAAATTTGCCAAATTGTTTGTCTAGCTTATGCTTGATGAATCTTTGAGGGTAGGGAAGGGTGGGCTTGTAAGGCCTGTGTGGGATGTATGGTTTCTCTCCCTCATATTGCTCACTTTTGCTTTCTTCTTCTTTTTCATTTTTCTTGCTCTCAACTGAATTTTCTTCTTTTATGCTCTCTTTTTCTTCTCTCTTGCTTTCACTCTCTTGACCAACTTTCTTACCATTTCTTAAGGTCACAACCTTACATTGTTCATGAGGGTTTTGTGGTTGGCTAGGTAGTTTCCCATAGGATTTGCTTCCCGATGAGCTTGCTTGTTAAGCCAATTGAGTCTCCAACATACGGTTATGGACTTGTAATTGATCCATGGTTTATCTCATGCGTTGCATTTCTTCCTCCAATTTGCTATTCATCTTGCTTTGTTCAGCAAAAAATTTCTCCATCATGCTTTCCAAGGTTGGCTTCGATTCATGAGGTGGAAGGGATTGTTGTACTCTTGCTTGATATCCAGGTTGTGGCTGCCTTGTGGGCTGAAATTGAGGCTTATTCTGCTGCATATACTGCTGGTTATGAGCATAGTTTGAGCTTTGACCTTGTTGAGCAAAAGTTGCTAGTGGTCTCCATGTTGAGTTGTTCACATTAGAGTAAGAATTTCCCATAGGTTTTTGTTGATAACCTCCTGCATAAGCAGCTTGTTCTTGCAAATAATCATCACCATAAGAAGAGTAATCAACTCCACAACTTTGAGTTCCATCTGTAGGCAACTTGTTGCATAGTTGTGTAGGAGGAGAGGTTGTTGCCTGTGCAAAAAAAAACTAAGAAGTCAAGTCAATCAAAAATATTGCATTCATGTAAAAAAACTGAGTCAAGTAAATAAATTTCATTCTTCTTGGCTCAAGTGTTCTAGGATTTCCCCATAAATGTATATTGAGCAATCTTCTCTATAATAGATCATAGCATTCTTCACTTGTCATCATTCTCAAATCCTCCCCTCTAGATCAATCATGTGTTTTTATTTTCGAGTAACTGTAGTAAATTAAATCCATTTCATCCATTTATTTTTTTGATTTGATGGATTTTTTTTCAAGCTCAAGCTCCTTCCAAGATTCATACAAAGTTTCATCATCTCTTGGCTTAAAAGCTACCATCAAATTTCTCAAATGAGTGGTCTTCCCAGGTGGGAAAAATTGAGATAGAAAAGCTTGAGATAGCTGCTCCCAAGTAGCTATAGTAGCTTGTGGAAGTGAGTCATACCACTCCAATGCTGAATCCCGAAGAGAAAATGGAAATAAGGTGAGCCGAATCACTTCATCTGAAACTCCAGGTTGCCTTTGTGTGCCACATATCATCAAAAATTTCTTCAAATGAGAATGAGGATTTTCAAGTGGACTACCTCCAAATTGTGAATTCTGAACCATTTGAATAAGACCAGTCTTTAACTCAAATTGATTAGCTCCAATAATAGGCCTGTTATCTCTCACATCTGCACATCTAGGAAAAGCATAGTCTAACATGGATCTTCTATAAGGATCATTTTGATTAACCACTTCATTTTGCCTATTTTGCTCATTTCCTCTATTATCTCCACTAATAGCTCTATTTTGATTCTCCATATTTTCAATTGTCTCCTCTTGCTCAAATCTTTGTTGTTCTTCTTTTTCTGCTTCCTTTCTTCTCTTGTATTCCTTTTTGTTGGCTCGACAGAATTTTTCAATTTCAGGGTTGAACAACAATTCAGTATCACTTGTGCTTTTCGATCGTCTCATAAACAAGAAAAGTACCTGAAAAACACAAGGAATAGTAGTGAAAATAAAAGAAAATAAAAATTCTAATTAGCTTAAAATAATTAAAATCCAACTTAAAAACAAACAATTCCCCGGCAACGACGCCAAAAACTTGATATTGTGTCCGCAAGTGCACGGGTCACAGTAGTATAGTTTTAAAAATGATATCGATCCCACAGGGAATTGTGCTTAAATTGGAAATAAAAGGATAAGCTAATTAGAATGGCAAAATTTAAAGATATAAAATGAAATTTAAAAATTAAAATTGGTATTTGAGGAATTTAAACTAAATCAAACAATTAACTAAATTAATTAAACTAGATTACCAAAATTTAATTTGAAATTTCTATTTATGAAATTGAGAGGAATTGAATCTAAATTCAATAAAAATTAAAGTGATTCTAGAGATTGGATTTTCAATATTGTTTGTATGTGGTTTATCCCTAATTTAGCCAAACATATGAGAATTGCAATTTTGAGGGAAATCAATTCTTAAATCTTTGAAACCTTTTTCAAGCATTTCAAAGTTGGTATTCATTAAATCAAACCCTGTTTTCACGGTATTTCAAACCTAACAAAAACTCAATTAAAGCTCTAATTGATTTTGGAAAGTCCCCTTAATCCTCTTAGCTTATCTCTAACACCAAGAAAACTAAGTTTATTACAAGATTATTTATCCCAAATATTCACTTTTCAGTCCATCTATTAAGGATTAAAGCTTAACTTAATGAGGGCCCATTTATCAAGCAAGGCAACAAACTCACAAGCAATAAATCAAAATGTAACAAACCTCATTTAAATGAATAAATCAGTTCAAAACCACAATACAAGCAATATTTATAAACTCATCTCTAGAATCTCAAATAACTACTCACAAATCATAGTTTCAAGACAAACCCAAGTGTATAAATGAAGAAATAATGAGAATCTAAGCTAAGGAGTAGAAAAACCCAGAAGAATGCTGATAAATCTGCTGCTGGAGAGTGCAGAAAATGGCCCATGCTGCTGCTGCAAAATGCCTTCACGTGCTCCTCTCTTTCTCTCCTTCTTTCTTGCCAAAAATGCCTCCCTTCCTCCTTATGGAAAGAAATAGATAAAGGAGGTTTTATATGGGTCAGATATCTGCCCTAGAATGGGTAAAAAGGTGGAAGATTCCAAAGAAAGTGAGGTATAAAATCAGAGTAACGAAAATGCCACGTCAGCCATTTCCATTAAAAATGACATAAGCTGAATCGGTTGTGTCGCGGGTTGTGTCGTAGGTTGTGTAACCTGCGGCATGAGAAAAACTACATATCTGACGATCGACACAACCTGCGACATAAGCTAAATCGGTTGTGCTGCAGGTTGTGAAGCTCTCGGCCATTTTTTAGCTCAACTTCAAAAATTTTTGCAATTCAACTCTAATTTCCTCCAAATGGCTACTCTGATCAAAATACACCAAATTTCTCCAAATTTAACCTACAAAACAAATAAATTCCAAAAATTAAACTAAGAAGTGTAAAAATTATAAAATTGACTAAATATATATTAATATCTATAATAATAGCTATGAACAAGGGTAAATTATGTGCAGAAATTACACCTAAATGATGATATAAAATGCATGCATCACATGGCAATTGTTCTATTGCTCAAATCCAAGTCCTAATTCTAGATTAATTGTTTTCCCTTGAGAAATATCTATAAAAATAGGAACCTACTTCTCAAACCAAATTTTGGAAGGCTCAACCATCCACTTAGGACCTTACCAATAAAGAAGATGATAGGACTTCATTTAGCTCCTCATTGTAGGGTTGAGCATTCAGCAGGTCCTATTCAGTTCGAAATTTAATAAAACTGAACTAAATTCAACTGAATCCATTTCAGTAGTTAAATCAAACCGAATAGAAATAATTTGATTTGGATCATTGGTTTTTAATATTAATACACACACACACACACACACACATAATTCTAGTCAGTTTCATTAATTCGTTTTTCCCCCCTAAACCAAACCTAATTGAATTAACATTATTACTTGCAAACCAAACCAAACTGGAAAAAAAAAAAAACCAAATTCGATTTGGTTTTCCGATTTGAACTGAACGATGCTTACTTTAATGGCAGAATTTTAATTATTAGCACCTAGGATAATTCCCTTTGGCAAAGAATGCAGGTGTATCTAGAAAATTCAAGTGAAACTTCCATATCAAATTCCCAATTTAATTCACTTGACTGATAAATTGGATTGCCAACACTTACATTTATAGAATTAGAGATTAGCTCACTTTGTTAATCGTCTCTGCAGAGAGATCAAGTTTTTTCAGCACTTAAACTTGATAGAAACATTTTGGATTGCATTAACCTAATAATCAAATGCATGACTTTACCCTAAGTTATCTCAATATTGAGATGAGGGAGCCCTCATCTTTGCTTACCAGTATGAGCTCTTCAATGCCCAACCAGTCTCAAGTAAATGGATGAGAAATCAAAGCTTTGCTTCCTCGGTAATAAGATCATCTGTTACATAAAATGCATTGTTCTCTTAGTTTTATTTTTCTATATGTCTATCTTTTTTAATCATACGTGGTTGCAATGCATGATATTTATAACAAAGGTATGTGAACAGATGGTGTGTGCATATGCCCATCAATAATTCGCAAGATTTCTTCTGAATCACAATGAAGACCAGGAATTGAATTGGACATCTGAATCACTTCCAACAGAATCCCTGAATTGTTTCTTGTAGTTTCTCTTAATCAATTATTGATGAAAATATCTCCTCATCAGTTGCGGTAGACAAATTGAATATGGAAAGCTTTTTCATGTAATATGAGAAGCTATCGAGAAGATGAGGCGGGTGTATCTACTCCCTGGAAGCTGCTGGCCTCAAGCCACACAGAATCAAAAGCACATATCCAATGGCGGTAAAATTTGCAGTGTGTAAAATGTCCCCAGCATCTGCATGTGGTGTTCAGCTGATCCTATCTCCTCTATGTTAGCTTCAGCACATCATGTTTCTCAAGTTATTCTCAGACGGATGCACCAGCTACAAGGTACAGCAGCAAGGTTTGCTTGAAGAGGTCATTAGTACTCATGACTGAATAGGGGTGAGCATCGGTTGGTTCAGTTTGGAAAATCAAATATCCAAATAAACCAAAATTTTTAGCCGGCCAAACCAAGCAGAATTTGGGAGAAAATTGAAAAATCGAATCAAACTGAAAAAATTAAAATTTTTAGCAGACTAGACCAAATCAATCTGATTTGGTTTAAGTTTGATTCAATTTTATTTATCAATTATGGTTTCATCTTGAGCTTTTTTTTCTTTGATTTATTTTGGACTCATTTCTTACTCAATTTTCTTTATATTTTATATTTTTAACTTTAATTTAAGATTTAATAATAATTAATTTTAAAAATAAATTATTCAATTTGATTTTGCTGATTTTTGGTGTCAATTTTTCAACGATGCAATCATAATTCATCAATTCATCAATTATTCAATGTCTTCTATATTCAATTCCTGCCATGGTGGCTTTCCTGTAATCATCTCGATAACAATGCAACCCAGAGACCAAATATCTAGAGCTGGTGATATCTGAGCAAGCTTTATAGATTCAGGGGACATGTACAAGGGAGTTCCTTGAAAAGTGTACTGATAAAAGAATTTCCTTGAATCTTCTTCATCAGGCTCTTATGCTAAGCCAAAATTAGCAATCTTAAGTTGACTTAAATTTAGTTGATCAGAAGGGAAAACAAGGATATTGGTGGGCTTAAGATCACAATGAACCTATCCATTATTGTGTATGCATGATAACCCTTTAAGAATCATGAATGTATCGCCTCACATCACATTTATATATTTTTCTTCCATATTTGTTAATTAAGTCTACAAGATTACCATCAGAAGCATATTCCAGTAATAAGTTATAAATTGTCATAACATTTTCATGACTCAATAGCATTCAATAACTCTTTCAGATCTAAAAAGACTGAGCAAAGTTCTCAATTCTTTTTGCAGGGAGAGAGAATTTACTATGAGGGCAGACTTCACAGCAGGTAGTGGCAAAATAATGTTGGCTGGTATGGCCAAAAAGACAGAGCTGTATGATCCCTTCCCTAAGCACTTCCCACGAACCTAGTCCATAAGGAGCGATATATTGGATGAGTGAGAATAGCCGAGTAGAATAGGTCAATACAGTATATATAAGTAGTATTTATCATCCTTTTCCTATCAGGATTAAGTACATATAATCCTTTTCCTTTTGGGATTTACTTAAAAATTCACAGAGGCGTTTTTCTAAACTGCCCTTTGAGAGTTGGTGTTTGATTGAACATCGTTCTTTTTTTGCGTTTCATAAATTCGCTGCTAACTGAGGCAATTACAAGCGCATAACTATTCAATGCCAATCGTTTGGGGTTAGGGTTTGCAAATCTATTTCATGAATTTCAAAAACTCCCAATTTTATCCAAAATTTCCAAAGGAAATGGCGCTGAGGAAGTTCTACGGCGAGATAAAGGCGTTGACAGTGAAGGAAGTGCCCAACTAGGTAAAGCCGATGCTATCAATCGATTACGTGAAGAAATAGGTGCAGAAAGCTTTGGACAATTACCACGCCAATTACATCAAGACCAGCTCCATTGATCCACTCTACCATGATGGCGGCATGATCTTTTCCAACCTTGTTGCTCTTCTGGGGGAGCACCGCCACTTCGAGCACCAGCAACACTAAGGAACATGGCCACTGATTCGTTGACTCATCAATTCATCATTTGTCAGTAACTTCCTGTGAGTTGATTTTACTAACGTTGATTTTCTTGATGTTCTATTTTGTGTCTCTGGATATGGTCGGCAGGAAGATACTATTGATAGTTTTCTCTTTTACACTCTGCATCTCATTGCTTCAAGAAATTTGAATCACATACAGCAGAACAAAATGATTGTAGGTCATTCTCTGGTGTCTTTGATCTACAGTGAGTTTTATTAGAGATATCTTTTGCCTGCCATTGTATGATGTCTTTGGTCTTACAATTTACAATATCTCTTCTACATGTAGCTTGGAGCTTGGGTGCATCAGATGTTAGAACAGCAGATGCCCTCATCTGATATTCCATCCAAAATTCTTTGTCAAGTGATCAAAATTGATCTTCAGGTAGGTTAGGTTTTGGCTCATCTGTTATATTCTTGTGGACTTTAGGCTGAACCTAAAACAAACCAAGTATGTGCATATATATATATCACTACTTCCTGGGCCTGATGTAAGCTAGTCTGTCTTACTTTTGCAATTGAAGCATCCATGAGCATTTTCATTGTGGTTCTTTTTATATTTTTGCCCCGTATTTTCCTTATTATTTCCCCCTATATGAATCAGCGAAGAGAGTTTACTGGCAGCAATCCTGAACTCCTGAAACCTGCAGAAAGATGCACAGTGAATTCATTTTAGAAAACGCTTACTGCTTCGGATGTAAGCAAGCATTGTACTTTAAATATTTATCAAAAGCATGCATAGGAATGTCTACCAGCATTGGTCAGTATCTAAAATAAATTATTGTTTCCTTCCCTGCTGTGTATTGTGATGTGATTACTTCTCTCTCATTGATGGTTATGATTTTCCTCTTTGTTCAGGATATGCAGCAACAGACACCTTGTCAACAATTGATTCCAAAAGATCTGCATGGCAACGAGTGGCATTTCCAACATGTTAATCAGAGTAAGCAATAGTTACATTGCTTTTTCATGATGCGATACTGAATAATTGTCTAGAGATGGCAATTAATTAACTACATTGGCTGAAATATGCTTTCTATTATTCTGTTCTACTGTATATGATTGTTAATTGAGAATTTATGGAAATTGTGACATTTTTTTCTGTTATATCTATGCATTTGTATATGTTTAGACTTGCAACTAAAAACCTTACATGTTTCTGTTCTATAGGGTGTAAATATCAACTTGAACACCCAATTGCAGAAAGTCGGAAGAAGGAAAGAACAATTTTAATAATATTTTTAGAGGTTAATTAGTTCCCTTTTTTTTTTCCTTGCATTACAAAGACTCCAAATTTTCTTTCCTATTCAAGAATTGTTGTTTATGAGTTGTGCTTAGAAATGATGAATATTATTATACAATAACTTTAATTTTTTGAGTTGTATTAATGTGTTCAATTTAGTTATTGTTTATTTAAATATTAAATTTAGTTGGAAAATAAGAAATATAACCAGATGTGAATCACACTAGCCATAAAAATGTCTGCCATAAATATCACAAAAAAAAGGCATAAAAGTTAATAAAATTGCAAGTAATCATTATAAAACAACTATTAAAAAATTAAAATTGAAATCAAATTCTTTAAACCGCCTCTACAAACCTTCTCTAATTCAATAGTCATGATGGCTTGAACAAGCATTGGGGCGGTTTAAAGTGCCTCAGAATCAAGTGTAGGGACTATTTAAAACGCCGTTATAAACCTCCCCTATACCATGACCTACCTAGTGCTCGGCGAAATCGCCTCTATGTCATAGAGACGATGGTTACAGAGGTGGTCATGAGGCAGTTCAAAACTGCCTCTGGCAAATATAGGGGCGGTGCCTTGAGAAAAACTGTAGTTAATAGTGGAATTAAGGGATCATCTCATATCATGAAATTGTCTAGTCTTTGAGTGGGAAATTTACATGTGGATAATAATTATCTTGTTGTATCTCTTTTTGAACATCTTCATACGATTCGCTTCTTCTGTGTTGCTCAAGGTAATAATTATTGTGGATCTATCAGTGCGATGATTTGAATATCTCTAAAATCTTAAATTTATGGCATTCAGGGATGAGTGACCTTTGTTAACACAGAAAAGTGTCTTAAAAATGTCTTGACAGAATGAATAGTATGGGAGAAAAGGAAAAGACAGAAGGGGCATTGTTCTTTTAGTGCTATCTAGAATGACAATTCACCTTGTTTGTAGTATTCTTATTTTATTCTGCAAGAATAAGTAGCATCTTTTCATTAATTGATACAAATAGTGTGCAAAATTAACAAGTTCCATTTATTCTCACCTCATTGTTTTCTCTTTGACTATATTGCAACGTACCAAACATGACACAATTGTATGACCTTTCATCATTATGTGGACTCAAGGCTGTCTTCTGTAGTTGATATTTCCAGGGCACCGGCCATCTCTTTTTGTTGAGGACATCCTTGGAAGTAATTAAATCCTTATTGCTTGCTTTCTAATGTAACTTCCCATTGCTGAAGTATCTTTGTTTGTGAATTGTTACTTCGCCCTGAAGGCCTGGAATGCACAAAACGGTGGACCTTTGGCCATTCTGGTTTTAGATGACAAGAATGAACAAATGATTACAATGGACACCCCTGAAGAAGAAAATGCGGATGCTGACTATCTGCCAAGATGTATCAGAGCTCTGTACACGATGTTGTCGTTGTTGTTGGCTCCACCAGGATTTCGAAGTATATTTATATTGTTTAATTTTATATATCTCCTAATAAAATTATGATAATTTTATTTTATTCAAAATTTTTTCAGGTGGGTAATAGATAATTTTATAAGATACAAGTCACTTTCCTGTAAGCCACAAGTGGATGGAAAGATGAATGAGTTGGGCCCTGAGTGTTTAAGATAAGCTGCTATAAATATGGTTCCTGCTATTCTATGTCAGGTTAGGCTCATACAACTTGAAAAGCAAGTTGCTGTGGAAAAGTACCTTTGAAAATGTTCTACAGCGACTCCATTTTGTTAGGGATCTTGTTTCTGCTTGGTCAGGCTAAATTTGAATGGCATTCATGCGTGGAATTCTTGATTAACTAATATGCCCGAGATGAGGATGTAATTTTCTCAATCACCATTTCACCACAAACACTACAACCTAGCAAGTGATGAAAGCTATCTTAACGTTTGCATGAATTCAATAATCATAAATGGTGAACGCAATGCACTATTAACACCATAAGCTCTTTTTTATTGAATATTCAGGATTTATTTGGGGAAGAAGATGAGTCATCAACTTAATGATAATGATACTAATAAGCAACATGTACCATAGAAGATAATTGGAAAATTCCCAACTTGATATTGCTAACTGAGTGAATAGGAGTTGAGAATGAAAAATTGAGAGGTGGAATTGAGGCTGAATAAATTGGTGCAAACTTATAATTAATGGAAGGGATATAGAGGACAAATTGGTCGAGGAAGAAAGTGAATTAGATGAAACAGTGGAGAAGGAAGGCACTAAGAAGATGAAAGATCAGCAGGCACTCATTCTCCCAAAACATTGATGATTAATTTCCTAATGACTTAAAAACAATGTAATTAGATTCATCAATGGCACTCTGTTTATTCTTTCCTTTTCTCTGTTGCTATGAGAATAGAAAAAACATCACTTTATTTAGAAGATAGCAGATGATTCATGATTTGGTAATACAATTAATATAATTCTTTTGTCAAGTAATTAGAGTTAAAATTACAAAGAATCTCACTATTAAAATTACAAAGAATCTCACTATATAAAAATTGTGAGCTCATTGAAATGCAAATATACATATCTGCTGGTTCATTGCAGTAGAATAGCATCAATTTTCTAGTGCCACAAAATTGATATTCTGCCACGGTAAAAAATCAATCAATTTGCCTTAGTTCTTAGTCCATCCTTGCTAAGCAAACTCTTTTCCGTTTCCTTGCAACCCATTCCGATAGGACCAAAGTTCAGCCGCCCTACATGTAGAACCCAAGCTCAGTGGCCTATCTGCAGAGGAAAATAGACCTTGCCCAGGTGAATAATCAGATAGTATTAGCTTGCACATAGACTTAACAACATCATCACTAAGGCTTGGTGGTGAGAGTTCTTCCTGCTCAAATGGTGAAGTAAGCTCTTCATCAACAATAAAAGGATGATCCAATAGCATATCTGCTGTCCACCTCTCGCAATGGGGTCTCATGAAACACATTCTTAAGAAATCTTTCCCTTTCTTTGACATGCTTTCTGGTATCTCAGGTGAGCTACCCTCAAAAGCCAGGCGAACTAAGATATCTTCTATATCCAATTCATGCCATGGTGGCTTTCCTGTGATCATCTCAATAACAATGCAACCCAGAGACCAAATATCCAAAGCTGGTGATATCTCAGCAAGCGTTACAGATTCAAGAGACATGTACAAAGGAGTTCCACGGAAAGTGTATTGGTAAAAGAATTTCCTTGAATTGTCTTCGTCAGGCTCTTTTGCCAAGCCAAAATCCGCAATCTTGAGCTGAAAATCTTGTTGATCAGAAGGGAAAACAAGTATATTGGCAGGCTTAAGGTCACAATGAATATATCCATTGTTATGTGTGGATGATAACCCTTTAAGAATCATTCGAGTGTATCGCCTCACATCACATTCGGGTATTTTTCCTCCATATTTGTTAATCAAGTCTGCAAGACTACCACCAGGAGCATATTCCAGTAGTAAGTTATAAATTGTCATACCATTCTCATGACTCAAACAGTCCCCATAGCATTTAATAACTCATTCAGAGCCAGAAAGACTAAGCAAAATCTTCAATTCTTTCTGCAGAGAGAAAGAATCTATTATCAATGCAGACTTCACAGCAAGCGGTGGGGAAATAATGTTGGTCGGTATGGCCAAGAAGACAGAGCTGTAGGATCCCTTCCCCAAGCACTTCCCACGAATCCAGTCCATAATGAGCGAATACAGGTTATAGTGGATGAGGAGCGAGAATAGTACCGTAGAATCCTTGGGTAGGTGGTATATATAGATAGTATATATAATCCATTTCCTTGTAGGATTTAGTATATATAATCATTTTCCTTGTAGGATTTATATTTAATTTCTTTAAGGAAAGGAAGATAAATACATTAAAAGCCCTTGTGGGTATACAATTATATTTTTAAAGTTTATTATTTTATTAAATTAAAATAAAAAAGATATGCCACGGTAACATTAAATAATAAAAAAAAATTTAGAATCTTTGGATGAATGAGAACAGTACAGTATATAAAATCCTTGGATAAATAGTACAGCATATATTATCCTCTTCCTTGTAAGATTTATTTTTAATTTCTTTAAGGAAAATGACAAAAACATCAAAGGCCCTTGTGTTTATATGCAATGGCTTTCTTAAAATAAAATGATATATACAATACTAATTAGTAAAAAACTGTACTTTTATTTTGTTTATATTGTGTTTATACTTATATGAAAAAAAAAAATATTCCAAATGGAAAATTAAAGCATGCAGTAATGGATTAGAATTTGAGTCCTTGAGGTGAGCTTGGTTGATTAACTTAAGGGTATATAATATTGAAGTACTTAAATTTTAATTTGTAATTCAAAACACTTATCTTCAATTTAAGCAACAAAAATCCTATATAACTTATAATAGTTAGTTTTTAAATTATTTTTGATGATGTGACTCTTATTAAATTAAAATTTTATATTTTATCTTCAGTAATTTAACACATTTAAGGAAAAGATTTAAAGGTGTATAATAATGAAGTATTTAAATTTTAATTTATAATTCAAAACACTTACCTTCAATTTAAGTAATAAAAATTTTGGATGACCTATGACCCTTATTAAATTAAAATTTTATATTTTATCTTTATTAATTGAACACTTATCAAGAAAAGATTTTAATTAATTAAAAATAATATTTTAGAATTAATTTCTCTCTCCCCTGTTACCTCTCTATCCACAACCTAATAATCTAAATTGCCCATATAAATACTTCAATAATTATACTCCAATTTCGTAAGTACATGAAATCGCGAAAAGTAATATGGTATAATTATCAATTCTATTTATTTTGTTTAGCCATTCAAATTTCATTGTTAACACAAACTCATAATCTCTCTGTTTTTTTTTTGTTTTTGGTCATTAAGAGATGTATTCCAGCTATTAGCTCATCAGACTAATCACTTCCTGGATACCCGAATTAAATGATACACATACATAATCTATTTCCTAATAATAAAATAAATTGCAATTAATTCACTCACCACTGTAATTATTTCAAAATTTTCACATATCAAATCTTTTGCTCTCACTCCAATTATTATTTCTGTTATATCTATTATTATTATTATTTACAAATACACAATTTTCCTTCCTTTTCGTTGCTAATTGAAATCAATTAAATGCCACAATGGTTGATATCCAAAAGTATAGGTACAAATAATAAATAATTATATAAACAAAGAAAATTAATAAAAAATTTATGAAATTAAAATTAAATTCAACCTATATGCCCTAGTTGAAAATGTAGCTCCTCATAAAATCAAAATTAATAACAATTGTTTATCATAGACCTAGAATCATTGCAATGACAATAAAAATAAATCCTAAAATAAGACAAATTCAAAAGAAAAAAACTCTAATCAAGAAATAAATCCAGCGTGAGTCTTCAATCTCCTTTCAAAAACGACTAGCTTTGTTGAATCTTGATCTCCATCGGCTAAAATTATGTTTCTTGAGAGTTTTGTGCTGCCAAAGTCTCCAACCAGATGAAAAGTTATGCTTATAAAAAAAACTATTCCGAAAGGAAAATTAAAGCATACAGTAATGGATTAGAATTTGAGTCCTTGAGGTGTGCTTGGTTGATTAACTTAAGGGTATATAATAATAATGAAGTATTTAAATTTTAATTTGTAATTCAAAACACTTATCTTCAATTTAAGCAACAAAAATCCTATATAACTTATAATAGTTAGTTTTTAAATTATTTTTTAAGATGTGACTCTCATTAAATTAAAATTTTATATTTTATCGTCATTAATTTAATACATATCAGAAAAAAATTTAAAGATATATAATAATAAAGTACTTAAATTTTAATTTGTAATTCAAAATACTTATCTTCAATTTAAGTAATAAAAATCTTGTATAACTTATAATAGTTGGTTTTTAAATTATTTTTGATGATGTGACTCTCATTAAATTAAAATTATATATTTTATCTTTATTAATTTAACACATATCAGAAAAAGATTTAAGGATATGTGACAATAATGTATTTAAATTTTAACCTATATTTTATAATTTATTAATTTTTTAATACAATTTAATTTATTAAATTAGTATAGGTGTAAACACAATATAATTTTCAAAAATCATTTTTAGTAACTAATATTTTATAATAAAATTATATTTATTTATTTATATTTATTTTGTAATGACTCGATTATGAATGATTTATTTAAATAAACTCAAATTTTAACTAAAAAATTAAATAAATAAAATTAATTTTTTAAAATAATAATATTTTAATTTAAAACACCGAATGTTTTACATAATAATTTAATATTTAATTTTAATTGATTCATATTTTTTATGACTGACTTAAGTTTATAGAAAAATAAAAACAAAAATAACTCAACAATTTACAATAACTCAAAATTAAATAATTCAAACCTAAATATGCTTGTAATGTATATATAATTTAATAAAATTAACTACCCATTCATTTATTTTAAAAAATACATTAATTAATCTTTATTTTTTTATTTTTACTTTTTAACCTCTCCATCTAGTTTAAATAAAGTTTTTGTTAGTTAATGTGTTCAAAAGACTAAAAAATTATTATTATGAAGACTAAATAATTTAAAACTTAAAAAATAAAGGGACTACATAATTATATTTTTTAAATTATAGAAATAAATAAAATTTAAATTAACATTTAAAAGAATTAAAAAAATTAAAAATAAAAGAAATAAAAATTAAGATTAAGAAGTTAATTTTATTAAAATAAAGATCACATAATAATTTCCCGATTTGAGATTAAATTAATGTAATTTGGATTCTAAACCCAAAAATGAATGCCCAAAGCCCTAACCAATTATGGGCTAGAAGTCATAATCTAAATTCGATTAATACCTTTGGGGTAGTCTCCAACCAATCCAAAACGACGATGGATCGACGCATCACGTTAATGTAGCTGTTTCCACCTTCCACAATCACAGGCATTACACAACACCAACACAGATCTCTATACTTGCAATCCATGGCGACCTTAGACGAAATTATGCAAATCAAACCGAAACCAGTGCCGAAACGTTTCGTCAAAAACCAAATCCCAGAAACTACCCTAAACGACTCATCTCTCAATGCCGCCATCTCCCTCTTGCCCTCCAACTACAACTTGGAAGTCCACAAGTGTGTCTGGCGCATCCGCTCCACCAGAGCCAAGCGTCTCGCTCTCCAGCTCCCTGAGGGCCTGCTTATGTATTCGCTTATTCTTTCGGATATATTCACCGCCTTCGCCGGCGTTACCCACTGTTTCGTCCTCGGCGACGTCACTTATGGCGCCTGTTGTGTGGACGACCTCTCCGCCTTGGCGTTAGGTGCTGATCTTCTAATTCACTATGGCCATAGCTGCTTGGTCCCCATCGATGCTACGAAAGTTCCTTGCCTTTACGTTTTTGTTGACATTAAAATCGATGTTGAGCGCCTGATTAGCACCATCAAACTCAATTTGAATGATAAAAAAAGCATTGTTCTCGCGGGTACTATTCAGTTCGCATCTGCGATTCGAGAAGCAAAGCCTGAGTTGGAAAAGCTGGGCCTTTCGGTTTTGATCCCTCAATCGAAACCCTTATCTGCCGGTGAAGTTTTGGGTTGCACGGCACCCAGAATATCATCGAAATCTGTAATTGGTAGTTTCAGTGACATGGTTGTGGTATTTGTGGCGGACGGGAGGTTCCATTTGGAGGCGTTTATGATAGCTAATCCTGAGATTAGTGCGTTTAGGTATGACCCATATCTGGGGAAGCTGTTTCTTGAGGAATATGATCATCAAGGAATGAAGGAGACGAGGAAGAGGGCAATAGAGAGGGCAAGGGAAGCCAAGAGTTGGGGGATTGTGTTGGGCACATTGGGAAGGCAAGGCAATCCGAGGATTTTAGATAGGTTGGAGAAGAAGATGAGAGAAAAACATTTTTCTTATACCTTTGTTTTGATGTCAGAGATTAGTCCTACCAGGATTGCCTTATTTGAGCAATCTGTGGATGCTTGGATTCAGATTGCATGTCCTCGGCTCTCTATTGATTGGGGAGAGGCATTTGAGAAGCCTCTTTTGACACCTTTTGAAGCAGAGATTGCTGTTGGGGATTTACCAGGTTGGTGGGAGAAGGATAAGAGTGTAGTGGCAAACTCAGGGTGTTGCAATGGTCTTGGATGTGGGCACAGCAATGGATTGTGTTCTGGATGTGGCAATGAAGCTGCAAAGGATGTAAAGGGTGTAGGTGATTCTTTTGCTGGTGATTATCCCATGGATTTCTGTGCTCAGGATGGTGGGGAGTGGAATTCCTCTTATTTGAAGAAAGCAACTCGCCTTATAAGAAGAAATGTGGTGTCCTCTACCAGTGATGGTGCTGCTTTGTAGCATCACTACCTCTTAAGGATTGTATTACACGTGCTTTGTAGCATCATTAGCCCATAAAGATTTTATTACAAGTAAGTATGTCCAACTTTGCTTATATGTTTAATCTTGATGTTTTAGAATATGGAGGTTATTTTTGCATCTGTTTTGCCCTTGGTTCAATTTTGGTTTTGGAAGAAGTATGGATTTTATTTATTAATTTATTTTTATCTACCCTGAAGGCATGATTCAAAAATAGTAATTCTGTAGAATGCACAGACTAAAGTACTTGTCTTAAAAGTGGTATCATGATCACTTGGTACAATTGCACTTCAAAACAAGTTGATCTTAGAAAAATACTAGGATGTTGCAGCGACGTTGACAAATAAAAATAAAAATACTAGTAAATAACCGTTTGATGCTAGTGAAAGATGCTCTGTTAACCTCTATGGATATTAAATTGTTATGCTTAGCTGAGATTGACAATGGGAAGAAAAATGTTGCTAGAAATTATGCTGAGCTGAGGCAGACAATGGGAAGGAATCATGAAGCTGTTATGAACTTGAGTTTGGATAATGTCCAAGGGCTGCTGGGTTGAGGTTTATTATTGTTTTTGCCTTTGTGTTTGCAACCTATTGTGGAAGAACTAGCGGTGCTTGTTAGAGAGAACTGTCCGGTCTCTGAGTATTTAGGAGATTCAATTCTGGAATGAACTTAGCTGCCCTTTAGTTGATTTCAACTAGCTTTTAAATACAAAAATATAGCAGAAAAACCAATAAAGATTCTCCAGTTTTTAAATGACTTTAGTTTATTTGCAGCAAGAGAAGTTTAAAATGTAAAACTCAAACAGCCACATCTAATCCAGCTTCTTTTTCCCATGTGAATAGCGCCTGTAGATCTGTCTAAAGTGGGTATCCACCTTAACTGAATTTCCCTGTTCCACATTGGGGCTCGTAACAGATGCCCTAGAAAAGATTAAGCTATTAAGATTAACCAACTTATGTCAAAAACATTGAAAAAATAAGGGGAGATTAGCATCAGGAAAAAAAACCACTCTAAAATCTATCATTTTGCCACATTGAATGCCTCTCAGTAGAAAATAAAAATAATGGAATAATGGACTAAAATGGATATGTTGCCCATGGTGATATTGTGTCCGCAAGTGCACGGGTTACAGTAGTATAGTTTTAAAAATAATATCGATCCCACAGGGAATTGTGCTTAAATTGGAAATAAAAGGATAAGCTAATTAGAATGGCAAAATTTAAAGATATAAAATGAAATTTAAAAATTAAAATTGGTATTTGAGGAATTTAAACTAAATCAAACAATTAACTAAATTAATTAAACTAAATTACCAAAATTTAATTTGAAATTTCTATTTATGAAATTGAGAGGAATTGAATCTAAATTCAATAAAAATTAAAGTGATTCTAGAGATTGTATTTTCAATATTGTTTGCATGTGGTTTATCCCTAATTTTGCCAAACATATGAGAATTGCAATTTTGAGGGAAATCAATTCTTAAATCTTTAAAACCTTTTTCAAGCATTTCAAAGTTGGTATTCATTAAATCAAACCCTGTTTTCACGGTATTTCAAACTTAACAAAAACCCAATTAAAGCTCTAATTGATTTTGGAAAGTCCCCTTAATCCTCTTAGCTTATCTTATCTCTAATACCAAGAAAACTAAGTTTATTGCAAGATTATCTATCCCAAATATTCACTTGTCAGTCCATCTATTAAGGATTAAAGCTTAACTTAATGAGGGCCCATTTATCAAGCAAGGCAACAAGCTCACAAGCAATAAATCAAAATATAACAAACCTCATTTAAATGACTAAATCAGTTCAAAACCACAATACAAAGCAATATTTACAAACCCATCTCTAGAATCTCAAATAACTACTCACAAATCATAGTTTCAAGACAAACCCAAGTGTATAAATGAAGAAATAATGAGAATCTAAGCTAAGGAGTAGAAAAACCCAGAAGAATGCTGATAAATCTGCTGCTAGAGAGTGCAGAAAATGGCCCCTGCTGCTGCTGCAAAATGCCTTCACGTGCTCCTCTCTTTCTCTCCTTCTTTCTTGCCAAAAATGCCTCCCTTCCTCCTTATGTAAAGAAATAGATAAAGGAGGTTTTATATGGGTCAGATATCTGCCCTAGAATGGGTAAAAAGGTAGAAGATTTCAGAGAAAGTGAGATATAAAATCAGAGTAACGAAAATGCCACGTCAGCCATTTCCAGTAAAAACGACATAAGCTGAATCGGTTGTGTCGCGGGTTGTGTAACCTGCGGCCTGAGAAAAACTGCATATCTGACGATCGACACAACCTGTGACATAAGCTAAATCGGTTGTGCTGCAGGTTGTGAAGCTCTCGGCCATTTTTTAGCTCAACTTCAAAAATTTTTGCAATTCAACTCTAATTTCCTCCAAATGGCTACTCTGATCAAAATACACCAAATTTCTCCAAATTTAACCTACAAAACAAATAAATTCCAAAAATTAAACTAAGAAGTGTAAAAATTATAAAATTGACTAAATATATGTTAATATCTATAATAATAGCTATGAACAAGGGTAAATTATGTGCAAAAATTACACCTAAATGATGATATAAAATGCATGCATCAAATTCCCCCATACTCAAACTCTTGCTTGTCCCCAAGCAAAATTTTCATTAAAACTCATTTGGAAGGGAATAGAATCAGTCTTTGAAAACACAAAAATCACTAATACAAACCACCAACTTACCTCTAGCCACCAACATTCCAAGTTCCCACCAGCGAAGCACAAAGAATGAAGCAATCACTCTCAACAATTACAGAATAGCTAAGAATTAACCAATCAACCCAAGCAACAAATACTAACCAGCTACAAGAGTCAATTGTGCCAAAGCAAACCTAAATGAAATAGATAGCCAATGTGTCTCAAATAGATGGTGAGTAATGTATGGAAGATTATATTGCCAAACCCATATGCAAGCATAAAAGATCTAACTCCACTAATGTAACAAGTATTTTTCAAAGAATCATTAGGTCTTTTTAAGGGTTGTAATGGGGTCTAATAGGGTAAAATTATGGTTAACAAAGAAAGGGAATAAGGGAAACAAAATATGAGAATAATATTAATCATGAAACTCAAAGTGCATCTAATATTCTTTTTCTTTTTTTTTTTATCAAGAGGAAAGAAATTCACGATGAATCTCAAGTGCTATCACAATGATTATATAAAGGGACTATTTTTTATACTTTATTTTATTTTATTTATTTATTATTTATTTTTTTTTCTTTGATTTTGTATGTGTCCCTATTTCATGTCACACCCAAAATTACCTTTGGGATATTTTGGTGACCCTTTTTTTTTTTTAATCAACTTTTCACAATTACTCTAGCACTTTTCAAGATGTTTCAATCATCCAACCTTTTTTTTTATGCACTTAATTGCTAAAATATTATTCTCATAAATAGGTGGTAGTGTTTAGGTTTAATGGCTAGGTAAATGATTTGGGTTCCAAAGAAATTAGGGAATTAAGGTTCAAGGGGGTTTGCAAGAGTTGAAATGAAATTAAGGTAGGTTAAGGCTAAATGTGAGGTTTAAAATATGAAGGAATACCTAAATCATATTCTTATCAAATGCAAGTTAAAAATTTCGCTTTGAAAGATCTAAGATGCTTGTTCTAGGAATGGTGAAACGACAATGACCATTTTCTTCCTTAAAGGCTTATTCAGACACTCAAAACTCAAAATAACTAATCAGAATCTGCATACCTAGATAAATATATTAATTTTCAGCTATTAAGTAAGAGAAAGAATAATGCTTAAGACTTTGTACTCAGCTGGAACTTTCATTCCACTAACCATCTAAAGGCAAGTTGGATTGCTTGAATAAGTGGCTTATGGAATTCAAAGACTGGTTTAAATATTCAAAAATTTTAAATGAATAAATGAAATGCATGAGTGTATAAATGTATAGTCAACCTATATGTAACTAAGTATGCATAACTAAGTATATGAAGCTATATGCAGTGTATATAAGTGAATATGTACAAGTATGAAGTAATGAATGAGTATGTCACTATATGCAAGTGAAAAGGAAAAATAATTTTTGCAAAAAATTTACCCTCTCCCCCATACTCAGAATGAACATTGTCCTCAATGTTAAAAGATTGCAAGGAATGGGATAATTTGGCTATATGTGCATAAAGAATTATTACCCTGTTTCATAAGTGATAGCACAACTTGTGTTGAAAGTGACACAAGCTGAGATAATAATTGTTACCTCATTGAAGGTGTAGTCAATTTAATTAAATAAAATGTTGACAGCTGCTGCACTCATTGCAAAAGAAACAGTGGAATGGAATCTATTAAAACAATTAAACTCAAAAAGTTGAAATAGGGAAGTTAAGCTCAAAAATATAACCATCAAGTGTAAATCTGAAGTAACATATTAAAGCAAGTGAGCAAAGCACTAAAGATTCAAAAGAAAAAATATACGTATGAGCAACTAAAAATAAAAAAAATATACTGAATAAGCAAATGTTTCAAGTGAAAGAAAAGCAACACAAGCAAAATATTAACAAAACAAGCTATTAAAAAAAAAACTAATTAATTAAGGAACTAAAATAAAGACATGAAATTTTTTTTTTTTAATGGCTTAGTGGGCTTTTTGGGCTTTGGTTGGTTGCGGGCCCATTCTGGTGAAGTGGGTTGTCAACCTGCAAAACCAATTAAACAACACAAGTTAGAACACAAGGATGGAGGTTGTGCTGGAAGTTGTGAAATCTGCTGCCCAAATTTTGCCCAGTGAACATAAGCGACGACACAACCAAAATCGGTTATGCCGCAGGTTATGAAATAATCTGCCCAAAATGCGCCCAGTGAACACAAGCGACGACACAACCAAAATCGGTTATGCCGCAGGTTGTGAAATCTGTTGCCCAAATTTGACAAAATTTCATAGTACCTGAAAAATTAAAACAATTTAGATTTCAAATGATTAGACCTTCATAACATGAATTCTAATTGTTCAACTTGTTATGTTCATTAAATTCTCATACAACTCAACTCAACTCAACTAAGCCTTTATCCTAAAAATTTGGGGTCGGCTATATGGATTCGCTTTTTCCACTCTGAACGATTTTGGGTTAAATCCTCAGAAATGTGTAACATTAAATTCTCATAAAAAATAATTTTTTTCAAAGCATCAATTCACACATTCACATTCAAATAATTTTCCTTTTAAACCAAGATGTCAAAATTTGGAAAAACTTTCTCTTAAAATTAACAAAAAGGGCAATGAGTCCAGCAATATCCACCAGCAAATACTCAACAATAGAAAGATGAAAATTATAAGTGAACAAATTTAAGACTAGAATTTAAAGCTAAAATTTAAAGCTAGAACTAAAGCAAAATTTTTAATGCTCATTTGCTTGCAATGAATTGTATCCCATCTGCACAAAAAAATAAGAACAATGTCAAACTCTGAATAAGGAGTATAGAAAAAAAACTTAAAACAAATATATATGAAAGAAATAAAGAATCAATGAAAAATTATGGGTTATGTCCAAAAATGCTAAGTTTAGGTCTTTAGCTTGACCTTACTCACTCAAGATTTTATGGAGAATGAGAGAGATAGCAGGTTGCTATCTTCTCAATTGGCTCACCAACTGAATAGTGCCTCAACCTTTGCCCATTTACCTTAAAATTATCAGATTTTTTACCAAAAATTTCCACAGCACCATGAGGTAAAACTTTCACAACTTTAAATGGACCTGACCACCTTGATTTTAATTTTCCTGGAAAAAATTTCAACCTTGAATTGAATAAGAGAACTAAATCTCCTTCTTTAAAGTCCTTTTTCTTGATATGCTTATCATGCCATTTTTTAGTTCTTTCTTTATAGATCCTAGCATTTTCATAAGCATCAACTCTCAGTTCTTCTAACTCATCAAGTTGTAAAAATCTTTTGTGTCCAGCAGCTTGTAATTTCAGGATTTCCTTTTTCACAACATTCTTCATTGTAGGATTCAATCTTCTTTCGTGTTCAATGGAAGGTTTATTATTTAGCTCTAGGAAAATCCTATGCATATAGACTGTTGGACTAATTCCCTTTATATCATCAATTGCATAACCCAAAACTCTTCTATATTCTCTCAAAACTCTCAACAATTTTTCATTCTCAATATCAGTCAAAGATGCATTAATTATAACAGGATATGTTCCATTGGGTCCAAGAAAAGCATACCTGAGGTTGGAAGGAAGAGTTTAAGATCTACCTTTGGGGCATCCTCTACCTTTAATGACGGTGGTTTAATCTCCAAAGTTTGCACTCCTTCAAGTTGAAAAATTGTGACTTCAAGATGTGGTGGAGAGCTCTCCAAGTGTTGTGCAAAAGCAGCTATGTTGTGATTGTCATCATCAATGCTCCCACCATGGACTAAGCAATTTTCAAGTGGGTCTTGTGGATAGCTTTTTTTGAAATGCTCTTGAACAATCTCATCAATAATAGCTTTTTCTGAAATGCTCTTGAACAATCTCATCAATAATGTCTACCCGCAAACAAGACTCAACTTCTTCATGTTTCCTTTTCATGGCTGGATTGATGTTGAATATCATTTGATCATCTCCCACTCTAAGTGTCAATTTCTCACCCTTTACATCAATTAATGCACCAACTGTTGCCAAAAAGGGTCTTCCCAATAAGATAGGAACTTTTGTGTCTTCTTCCATATCTAAAATGACAAAGTCCACCGGAATGTAGAATTTCCCAACCTTGATAGGCACATTTTCTAGAATGCCTTCTGGATATTTAATTGAACGGTCAACCAATGAAAGATACATGTTTGTGGGCTTCAACTCTCCCATATTCAACTTCTCATAAATTGAAAGTAGCATTAGGCTTACACTAGCTCCAAGATTATATAAGGCATTTGCCACACAATTATCACCTATATGACAAGGAATGGAAAACACACCCGGATCTTTGAGTTTGGAAGGTAACTTCTTCTGAATTATAGCACTGCATTGCTCTCCCAAGTTAATGGTGTCATAATCTTCTAGCCTTCTCTTGTTAGTAAGAATCTCCTTCAAAAACTTGGCATAACTTGGCATTTGGGATAGTGCCTCAGTGAATGGCACATTGATATACAACTTTTTTAGCACTTCAAGGAATTTGCCAAATTGTTTGTCTAGCTTATGCTTGATGAATCTTTGAGGGTAGGGAAGGGTGGGCTTGTAAGGCTCAGGTGGGATGTATGGTTTCTCTCCCTCATCTTGCTCACTTTTGCTTTCTTCTTCTTTTTCATTTTTCTTGCTCTCAACTGAATTTTCTTCTTTTATGCTCTCTTTTTCTTCTCTCTTGCTTTCACTCTCTTGACCAACTTTCTTACCACTTCTTAAGGTCACAACCTTACATTGTTCATGAGGGTTTTGTGGTTGGCTAGGTAGTTTCCCATAGGATTTGCTTCCCGATGAGCTTGCTTGTTGAGCCAATTGAGTCTCCAACATACGGTTATGGACTTGTAATTGATCCATGGTTTATCTCATGTGTTGCATTTCTTCCTCCAATTTGCTATTCATCTTGCTTTGTTCAGCAAAAAATTTCTCCATCATGCTTTCCAAGGTTGGCTTCGATTCATGAGGTGGAAGGGATTGTTGTGCTCTTGCTTGATATCCAGGTTGTGGCTGCCTTGTGGGCTGAAATTGAGGCTTATTCTGCTGCATATACTGCTGGTTATGAGCATAGTTTGAGCTTTGACCTTGTTGAGCAAAAGTTGCTAGTGGTCTCCATGTTGAGTTGTTCACATTAGAGTAAGAATTTCCCATAGGTTTTTGTTGATAACCTCCTGCATAAGCAGCTTGTTCTTGCAAATAATCATCACCATAAGAAGAGTAATCAACTCCACAACTTTGAGTTCCATCTGTGTAGGCAACTTGTTGCATAGTTGTAGGAGTTGAGGTTGTTGCCTTTGTGCAAAAATCACTAAGAAGCTGAGTCAACTGATCAAATCTTGCATTCATGTAACTAACTGAGTCAAGTTCATAAATTCCAGCATTCTTTGGCTCAAGTGCTCTAGGATTTCCCCATAAATGGGTATTATGAGCAATCTTCTATAATAGATCATAGCATTCTTCACTTGTCATTCTCATGAAATCTCCTCCTGCTTGTGAATCAATTGTGTTTCTTATGGCTGGAGTAACTCTGGTGTAGAAATTCTGAACAATCATCCATTTAGGTATTTCATGATGAGGACATTGCCTTTCAAGCTCCTTAAATCTCATCCAAGATTCATACAAAGTTTCATCATCTCTTGGCTTAAAAGCTACCATCAAATTTCTCAAATGAGTGGTCTTCCCAGGTGGGAAAAATTGAGATAGAAAAGCTTGAGATAGCTGCTCCCAAGTAGCTATAGTAGCTTGTGGAAGTGAGTCATACCACTCCAATGCTGAATCCCGAAGAGAAAATGGAAATAAGGTGAGCCGAATCACTTCATCTGAAACTCCAGGTTGCCTTTGTGTGCCACATATCATCAAAAATTTCTTCAAATGAGAATGAGGATTTTCAAGTGGACTACCTCCAAATTGTGAATTCTGAACCATTTGAATGAGACCAGTCTTTAACTCAAATTGATTAGCTCCAATAATAGGTCTGTTATCTCTCACATCTGCACATCTAGGAAAAGCATAGTCTAACATGGATCTTCTCTAAGGATCATTTTGATTAACCACTTCATTTTGCCTATTTTGCTCATTTCCTCTATTATCTCCACTAATAGCTCTATTTTGATTCTCCATATTTTCAATTGTCTCCTCTTGCTCAAATCTTTGTTGTTCTTCTTTTTCTGCTTCCTTTCTTCTCTTGTATTCCTTTTTGTTGGCTCGACAGAATTTTTCAATTTCAGGGTTGAACAACAATTCAGTATCACTTGTGCTTTTCGATCGTCTCATAAACAAGAAAAGTACCTGAAAAACACAAGGAATAGTAGTGAAAATAAAAGAAAATAAAAATTCTAATTAGCTTAAAACAATTAAAATCCAACTTAAAAACAAACAATTCCCCGGCAACGACGCCAAAAACTTGATATTGTGTCCGCAAGTGCACGGGTCACAGTAGTATAGTTTTAAAAATGATATCGATCCCACAGGGAATTGTGCTTAAATTGGAAATAAAAGGATAAGCTAATTAGAATGGCAAAATTTAAAGATATAAAATGAAATTTAAAAATTAAAATTGGTATTTGAGGAATTTAAACTAAATCAAACAATTAACTAAATTAATTAAACTAGATTACCAAAATTTAATTTGAAATTTCTATTTATGAAATTGAGAGGAATTAAATCTAAATTCAATAAAAATTAAAGTGATTCTAGAGATTGGATTTTCAATATTGTTTGCATGTGGTTTATCCCTAATTTAGCCAAACATATGAGAATTGCAATTTTGAGGGAAATCAATTCTTAAATCTTTGAAACCTTTTTCAAGCATTTCAAAGTTGGTATTCATTAAATCAAACCCTGTTTTCACGGTATTTCAAACCTAACAAAAACCCAATTAAAGCTCTAATTGATTTTGGAAAGTCCCCTTAATCCTCTTAGCTTATCTCTAACACCAAGAAAACTAAGTTTATTACAAGATTATCTATCCCAAATATTCACTTTTCAGTCCATCTATTAAGGATTAAAGCTTAACTTAATGAGGGCCCATTTATCAAGCAAGGCAACAAGCTCACAAGCAATAAATCAAAATGTAACAAACCTCATTTAAATGACTAAATCAGTTCAAAACCACAATACAAAGCAATATTTATAAACCCATCTCTAGAATCTCAAATAACTACTCACAAATCATAGTTTCAAGACAAACCCAAGTGTATAAATGAAGAAATAATGAGAATCTAAGCTAAGGAGTAGAAAAACCCAGAAGAATGCTGATAAATCTGCTGCTGGAGAGTGCAGAAAATGGCCCATGCTGCTGCTGCAAAATGCCTTCACGTGCTCCTCTCTTTCTCTCCTTCTTTCTTGCCAAAAATGCCTCCCTTCCTCCTTATGGAAAGAAATAGATAAAGGAGGTTTTATATGGGTCAGATATCTGCCCTAGAATGGGTAAAAAGGTGGAAGATTCCAAAGAAAGTGAGGTATAAAATCAGAGTAACGAAAATGCCACGTCAGCCATTTCCATTAAAAACGACATAAGCTGAATCGGTTGTGTCGCGGGTTGTGTCGTAGGTTGTGTAACCTGCGGCCTGAGAAAAACTGCATATCTGACGATCGACACAACCTGCGACATAAGCTAAATCGGTTGTGCTGCAGGTTGTGAAGCTCTCGGCCATTTTTTAGCTCAACTTCAAAAATTTTTGCAATTCAACTCTAATTTCCTCCAAATGGCTACTCTGATCAAAATACACCAAATTTCTCCAAATTTAACCTACAAAACAAATAAATTCCAAAAATTAAACTAAGAAGTGTAAAAATTATAAAATTGACTAAATATATGTTAATATCTATAATAATAGCTATGAACAAGGGTAAATTATGTGCAAAAATTACACCTAAATGATGATATAAAATGCATGCATCACATGGCAATTGTTCTATTGCTCAAATCCAAGTCCTAATTCTAGATTAATTGTTTTCCCTTGAGAAATATCTATAAAAATAGGAACCTACTTCTCAAACCAAATTTTGGAAGGCTCAACCATCCACTTAGGACCTTACCAATAAAGAAGATGATAGGACTTCATTTAGCTCCTCATTGTAGGGTTGAGCATTCAGCAGGTCCTATTCAGTTCGAAATTTAATAAAACTGAACTAAATTCAACTGAATCCATTTCAGTAGTTAAATCAAACCGAATAGAAATAATTTGATTTGGATCATTGGTTTTTAATATTAATACACACACACACACACACACACACACATAATTCTAGTCAGTTTCATTAATTCGTTTTTCCCCCCTAAACCAAACCTAATTGAATTAACATTATTACTTGCAAACCAAACCAAACTGGAAAAAAAAAAAAAACCAAATTCGATTTGGTTTTCCGATTTGAACTGAACGATGCTTACTTTAATGGCAGAATTTTAATTATTAGCACCTAGGATAATTCCCTTTGGCAAAGAGTGCAGGTGTATCTAGAAAATTCAAGTGAAACTTCCATATCAAATTCCCAATTTAATTCACTTGACTGATAAATTGGAGTGCCAACACTTACATTTATAGAATTAGAAATTAGCTCACTTTGTTAATCGTCTCTACAGAGAGATCAAGTTTTTTCAGCACTTACACTTGATAGAAACATTTTGGATTGCATTAAACTAATAATCAAATGCATGACTTTACCCTAAGTTATCTCAATACTGAGATGAGGGAGGCCCTCATCTTTGCTTACCAATATGAGCTCTTCAATGCCCAACCAGTCTCAAGTAAATGGATGGGAAATCAAAGCTTTACTTCCTCGCTAATAAGATCATCTGTTACATAAAATGCATTGTTCTCTTAGTTTTATTTTTCTATATGTCTATCTTTTGTAATCATACGTGGTTGCAATGCATGATATTTATAACAAAGGTATGTGAACAGGTGGTGTGTGCATATGCCCATCAATAATTCGCAAGATTTCTTCTGAATCACAATGAAGACCAGGAATTGAATTGGACATCTGAATCATTTCCAACAGAATCCCTGAATTGTCTCTTGTAGTTTCTCTTAATCAATTATTTATGAAAATATCTCCTCGTCAGTTGCGGTAGACAAATTGAATATGGAAAGCTTTTTCATGTAATATGAGAAGCTATCGAGAAGATGAGGCGAGTATATCTACTCCCAGGAAGCTGCTGGCATCAAGCCACACAGAATCAAAAGCACATATCCAATGGCGGTAAAATTTGCAGTGTGTAAAATGTCCCCAGCATCTGCCTGTGGTGTTCAGCTGATCCTATCTCCTCTAAGTTAGCTTCAGCACATCATGTTTCTCAAGTTATTCTCAGATGGATGCGCCAGCTACAACGTACAGCAGCAAGGTTTGCTTGAAGAGGTCATTATTACTCATGACTGAATAGGGGTGAGCATCGGTTGGTTCAGTTTGGAAAATCAAATATCCAAATAAACCAAAATTTTTAGCAGGCCAAACCAAACAGAATTAGGGAGAAAATTGAAAAATCGAATCAAATTGAAAAAATTAAAATTTTTAGCAGACTAGACCAAATCAATCTGATTTGGTTTAGTTTGATTCAATTTTATTTATCAATTGTGGTTTCATCTTGATCTTGTTTTTCTTTGATTTATTTTGGACTCATTTCTTACTCAATTTTCTTTATATTTTATATTTTAAACTTTAATTTAAGATTTAATAATAATTAATTTTGAAAATAAATTATTCAATTTGATTCTACTGATTTTTGGTGTCAATTTTTCAACGATGCAATAATAATTCATCAATTATTCAATGTCTTCTACATCCAATTCATGCCATGGTGGCTTTCCTGTGACCATCTCAATAATAATGCAACCCAGAGATCAAATATTTAAAGCTGGTGATATCTCAATAAGCTTTACAGATTCAGGAGACATGTACAAGGGAGTTTTACGGAAAGTGTACTGGTAAAAGAATTTCCTTGAATCGTCTTCATCAGGCTCTTTTGCTAAGCCAAAATCTGTAATCTTGAGTTGACTTAATTCTTGTTGATCAGAAAGGAAAACAAGGATATTGGCCGGCTTAAGATCACAATGAATATATCAATTATTATGTATGGATGATAACCTTTTAAGAATCATCTGAGTGTATCGCCTTACATCACATTTAAGTATTTTTCTTCCATATTTGTTTATCAAGTCTGCAAGACTACCACTAGGAGTATATTCCAGTAGTAAGTTATAAATTGTCATACAATTCTCATGACTCGAACAGTCTCTATAGCATTGAATAACTCCTTCAGAGCCAAAAAGACTAAGCAAAATCTTCAATTCTTTCTGCAGAGAGAAAGAATCTATTATCAGCGCAGACTTCACAGCAAGTGGTGGGGAAATAATGTTGGTCGGTATGGCCAAGAAGACAGAGCCGTAGGATCCCTTACCCAAGCACTTTCCGCGAACCCAGTCCATGGTGAGCGAATACAGGTTATAGTGGATGATGAGCGAGAATAGTACCGTAGAATCCTTGGGTATGTGGTGTATATAGATAATATATATAATCCATTTCCTTGTAGGATTTAGTATATATAATCCTTTTCCTTGTAGGATTTATTTTTAATTTCTTTAAGGAAAGGAAGATAAATACATTAAAAGCCCTTGTGGGTATACAATTATATCTTTAAAGTTTATTATTTTATTAAATTAAAATAAAAAAGATATGTCCACGGTAACATTAAATAATAAAAAAAAAAGTTTAGAATCCTTGGATGAGTGAGAACAGTACAGTATGTAAAATCCTTGAATAAATAGTACAACATATATTATCCTTTTCCTTGTAGGATTTATTTTTAATTTCTTTAAGGAAAATGACAAAAACATCAAAGGCCCTTGTGTTTATATGCAATTGTATATTTAGTTTTATTTTCTTAAATTAAATATGTTATTTTTTTATTTTTATTTAATTTATCTTTCTTAAAATAAAATGATATATACAATACTAATTAGTAAAAAACTGTACTTTTATTTTGTTTATATTGTGTTTATACTTATATGAAAAAAAAAAAAAAAAAAAAAAAAAAGCATGCAATGGATTATTATTTATTTGAGTGAGGTGAGGAGAGTTTGATTTTAACTTATATATATATAATAATAAAATGATATATTTTTATTTTTATTTTTATTCAAAACACTTATCTTCAATTTAAGTAATAAAAATTTTGGATGACCTATAATAGTTGGTTTTAAGTTATTTTTTATGATGTGACCCTTATTAAATTAAAATTTTATATTTTATCTCTAGTAATTTAACACTTATCAAGAAAAGATTTTAATTAATTAAAAATAATATTTTTGAATTAAATTCTCTCTCCCCTGTTATCTCTCTATCCACAACCTAATAATCTAAATTGCCCATATAAATACTTCAATAATGATACTGTAATTTCATAAATGCACGAAATCATGAAAAGTAATATGGTATAATTATCAATTCTATTTATTTTGTTTAGCCATTCAAATTTTATTATTAACACAAACCCATAATCTATCTGTGTTTTTTTTTCTTTTTTTTGGTCATCAAGAGATGTATCCCAACTATTAGCCAATCAGACTAATCACTCCCTGAATACCCATAATAGCCTGGAAATCACGAGATAGCGAGCTATAAGACCCCGAATCAAATGGTACACTTACATCCCTCATACTCAAACCAGAGATTTCTCCCAAGCCCATAATCTATTTCCCAATAATAAAATAAATTGTAGTTAATTCATTAACCACTATGATTATTTCCAAAATTTCACATATCAAATCTTTTGCTCTCACTCCAATTATTATTTCTGTTATATCTATTACTATTATTTACAAATACACAATTTTCCTTCCTTTTCGTTGCTAGTTGAAATCAATTAAATGCCACAATGGTTGATATCCAAAAGTATAAATACAAATAATAAATAATTATATAAATAAAGAAAATTAATACAAAATTTCTGAAATTAAAATTAAATTCAACCTATATGCCCTAGTTGAGAATGTAGCTCCTCATAAAATCAAAATTAATAACAATTGTTTATCATAGACCTAGAATCATTGCAATCACAATAAAAATAAATCCTAAAATAAGACAAATTCAAAAGGAAAAAACTCTAATCAAGAAATAAATCTAGCGTGAGTCTTCAATCTCCTTTCAAAAACGACTAGCTTTGTTGAATCTTGATCTCCATCAGAGTTTTGTGCTGCCAAAGTCTCCAACCAGATGAAAAGTTATGCTTATAAAGAGCTAAGACCAGCTGAGTTGAGGAGCAAAATCAAACACAAAAGACAGGACCACTTGAAAGAACACGCACAACCAAGTTGTGCGCCTTGGCCACTTCCCATGGCCCGGGTGTGACTCTCACCGCAACTTTTATTTATTATTTTGTATGGATGATAAACCTTTGTGAATCATTCGAATTTATTGTCTCACATCACATTTATATATTTTTTCTTCACATTAGACAATCTCTATAACAATGAATAACTCCTTTGAAGCTAAAATGACTAAACAAAGTCTTCGATTTTTTCTGCAGAGAGAGAATCTATTATTTCACAGCAAGCAGTGGTGAAATAATATTGATTGGTATGGCCAAGAAGACAGAGCTATAGAATCCTTCCCAAGCACTTTCTGCGAAGCCAATCCATAGTGAGCCAATACAGGTTACAGTAAATGATAAGTGAGAATAGTACGGTATAATCCTTTGGTAGACAGCATGTATAGTATGTGTAAACCTTTTCCTTGTGGGATTTACTTTTAAATTCACAGGGTCGTTTGGCCTTGGAGAGCTGGTGTTTGATTGAACATCCTTTTTGGCGTTTCATAAATTCGCTTCTAACTAGAGGCAATTACAAGCGCATAACTATTCAGTGCCAATCTTCCGAGGTCGTCTCTCTCTATTCAGATCCCCAACTTGCAAATCTATTTCATCAATTTCAAAAACTCCCAAATTTATCCAAAAATTCCAAAGGAAATGGCGCTGAGTAAGTTCTACAGCGAGATAAAGGAGTTGAAAGTGAAGTAAGTGCCCAACTAGGTAAAGCCGATGCTATCAATCGATTACGTGAAGAAATAGGTGCAGAAAGCTTTGGACAGTTACCACGCCAATTACATGAAGACCAGCTCCGTTGATCCTCTCTACCATGATGGCGGCATGATCTTTTCCAACCTTGTTGCTCTTCCGGAGGAGCACTGCCACTTCGAGCACCAGCAACACTAAGGAGCATGGCCACTGATTCGTTGACTTATCAATTCATCATCTGTTAGTGATTTAGTGAACTTCCTGTGAGTTGATTTTACTAACATTGATTTTCTTGATGTTTTATTTTGTGTTTCTGGATATGGTAGGCAGGAAGATACTATTGATAGTTTTTCTTTTTTTACACTCTGCATCTCATTGCTTCAGGAAATTTGAATCATATACAGCAGAACAAAATGATTGTATGTCATTCTCTGGTGTCTTTGATCTACAATGAGTTTCATTAGAGATATCTTTTGCCTGCCATTGTATGATGTCTTTGATCTTACAATTTACAATATCTCTTCTACATGTAGCTTGGAGCTTGGGTGCATCAGGAGTTAGAACAGCAGATGCCCTAATCTGATATTCCATCCAAAATTCTTTGTCAAGTGATCAAAATTGATCTTCAGGTAGGTTTTGGCTCATCTGTTATATTCTTGTGGACTTTAGGCTGAACCTAAAACAGACCAAGTATGTGCATATATATCAATACTTCCTGGGCCTGATGCAAGCTAGTCTGTCTGTCTTACTTTTGCAAATGAAGCATCCATGAGCATTTTCATTGTGGTTCTTTTTATATTTTTGCCCCGTATTTTCCTTATTATTTCCCTCTATATGAATCAGCAAAGAGAGTTTACTGGCAGCAATCCTGAACTCCTGGAACCTGCAGAAAGATGCACGGTGAATTCATTTTAGAAAACACTTGCTGCTTCGGATGTAAGCAAGAATTGTACTTCAAATATTTATCAAAAGCATGCATAGGAATGTCTACCAGCATTGGTCAGTATCTAAAATAAATTATTGTTTCCTTCCCTGCTGTGTATTGTGATGTGTTTACTTCTCTCTCATTGATGGTTATGATTTTCCTATTTGTTCAGGATATGATTGCAAAAGATCTGCACGGCAACGAGTGGAATTTCCAACATGTTAATCAGAGTAAGCAATAGTTACATTGCTATTCCGTGACGCGATGCTGAATAATTGTCTAGAGGTGGCAATTAATTAGCTACATTGGCTTAAATATGCTTTCTATTATTTTGTATGTGCTTTCTATTATTTTGTTCTACTGTATACGATTGTTAATTGAGAATTTATGGAAATCGTGACATTTTTGTTTTTTTTGTTATATCTATGCATTTAGAATGGAGGAGAAAGAGAATACATATAGCCGACCCCAAATTTTTGGGATAAATGTTTAGTTGAGTTGAGTTGAGTTGAGTTATATCTATGCATTTGCATGTGTTTAGACTTGCAACTAAAGCTATACATGTTTCTGTTCTATAGGGTGTAAACATCAACTTGAGCACCCAGTTGCAGAAAGTCAGAAGAAGGAAAGAACAATTTTAGTAATATTTTTAGAGGTTAATTAGTTTCCCTTTTTTTTTTCCTTGTATTACAAAGACTCCAAATTTTCTTTCCAATTCAAGAATTTTTATTTATGAGTTGTACTTAGAAATAATGAATATTATTACATAATAAATTTAATTTTTTGAGTTGTATTAATGTGTTCAATTTAGTTATTATTTATTTAAATATTAAATTTAGTTGCAAAACAAGAAAATATAACCAGATGTGAATCACACTAGCTATAAAAATGATTGCCATAAATATCACGAAAAAAAGGCATAAAAATTAATAATATTGCAAGTCATCATTATAAAACAATTATTAAAAAATTAAAATTGAAATCAAATCCTTTAAACTGCCTCTACAAACCTTCTCTAATTCAATAATCATGATGGCTTGAACAAGCATTGGGGTGGTTTAAACTGCCTCCGAATCAAGTGTAGGGGCGGTTTACAACGCTGATATAAACCTCCCCTATACCATGACCTACCTAGCGCTTGACGAAATCGCCTCCATGTCATTGAGACGATGGTTACGGAGACGGTCATGAGGCAGTTTTGTGAACTGCCTCTAGCAAATATAGGGGCGGTGCCTTGAAAAAACTGTAGTTAATAGTGGAATTAAGGGATCATCTCATATTATGAAATTGTCAAGTCTTTGGGTGGGAAATTTACATGTGGATAATAATTATCTTGTTGTATCTCTTTTTGAACATCTTCATATAATTTTCTTCTTCTGAGTAGCTGAAGGTAATAATTATTGTGGATCTATCGGTGCAATGATTTGAATATCTCTAAAATCTTAAGTTTATGGCATTCAGGGATGAGTGACCTTTGTTAACACAGAAAAGTGTCTTAAAAATGTCTTGACAGCATGAATTAGTATGGGAAAAAAGAAAAAGACAGAAAAGGGATTGTTCTTTTAGTGCTATCTTGAATGACAATTCACCTCGTTTGTAGTATTCTTATTTTATTCTGCAAGAATAAGTAGCATCTTTTTATTAATTGATACAAATAGTGTGCAAAATTAACAAGTTCCATTTATTCTCGCCTCCTTGTTTTCTCTTTGACTATATTGCAACGTACCAAACATGACACAATTGTATGACCTTTCATCATTATGTGGACTCAAGGCTGTCTTCTGTAGTTGATATTTCCAGGGCACCGGCCATCTCTTTTTGTCGAGGACATCCTTGGAAGTAATTAAATCCTTATTGCTTGCTTTCTAATTTAACTTCCCATTGCTGAAGTATCTTTGTTTGTGAATTGTTACTTCGCCCTGAAGGCCTGGAATGTTCAAAACGGTGGAGCTTTGGCCATTCTGGTTTTAGATGACAAGAGTGAACAAATGATTACAATGGACACCCCTGAATAAGAAAATGCAGATGCTGACTATCTGTCAAGATGTATAAGAGCTCTGTACACGATGTTGTCCTTGTTGGTGGCTCCACCAGGATTTCGAAGTATATGTATATTGTTTAATTTTATATATCCCTTAATAAAATTATGATAATTTTATTTTATTCAAATATGAGTCATCAGGTGGGTGATATATAATTTTATAAGATACAAGTCACTTTCCAGTAAGCCACAAGTGGATGGAAAGATGAATGAGTTGGGCCCTGAGTGTTTAAGATAAGCTGCTATAAATATGGTTTCTGCTATTCTATGTCAGGTTAAGCTCATACAATTTGAAAAGCAAGTTGCGGTGGAAAAGGACCTTTGAAAATGTTCTACAGCTACTCCATTTTGCTAGGGATCTTGTTTCTGCTTGGTCAGGCTAAATTTGAATGGCATTCATGCGTGGAATTCTTGAATAACTAATATGCTCGAGATGAGGATGTAATTTTCTCAATCAGCATTTCACCACAAACACTATAACCTAGCAAGTGATGAGCTATATCTTAACTTTTGCATGAATTCAATAATCATAAATGGTGAACGCCATGCTATATTAAACACATAAGCTTTTTTTTATTCAGGATTGATTTGGGGAAGAAGATGAGTCATCAACTTAATGATAAGGATACTAATAAGCAACCTGTACCATAGAAGATAATTGGAAAAATTCCCAACTTGATATTCCTAACTGAGAGAATAGGAGTTGAGAATGAAAAATTAAGAGGTGGAATTGAGGCTGAATAAATTGGTGCAAACTTATAATTAATGGAAGGGATATAGAGGACAAATTGGTCGAGGAAGAAAGTGAATAAGATGAAACAGTAGAGAAGGAAGGCACTAAGAAGATGAAAGATCAGCAGGCACTCATTCTCCCAAAACATTGATGATTAATTTCCTAATGACTTAAAAACAATGTAATTAGATTCATCAATGGCACTCTGTTTATTCTTTCCTTTTTCTCTGTTGCTATGAGAATAGAAAAAACATCACTTTAATTAGAAGACAGCAGATGATTCATGATTTGGTAATACAATTAATATAATTGTTTTGCCAAGTAATCAGAGTTAAAATTACAAAGAATCTCACTATTAAAATTACAAACAATCTCACTATCTAAAAATTGTGAACTCATTGAAATGCAAATATACATATCTGCTGGTTCATTGCAGTAGAATAGCATCAATTTTCTAGTGTCGCAAAATTGATATTCTGCCACGGTAGAAAATCAGTCAATTTGCCTTAGTTCTTAGTCCATCCTTGCTAAGCAAACTCTTTTCCGTTTCCTTACAACCCATTCCGATAGGACCAAAGTTCAGCCGCCTACATGTAGAACCCAAGCTCAGTGGCCTATCTGCAGAGGAAAATAGACCTTGCCCAGGTGAATAATCAGATAGTATTAGCTTGCACATGGACTTAACAACATCATCACTAAGGCTTGGTGGTAAGAGTTCTTCCTGCTCAAATGGTGAAGTAAGCTCTTCATCAACAATAAAAGGATGATCTAATAGCATATCTGCTGTCCACCTTTCGCAATGGGGTCTCATGAAACACATTCTTAAGAAATCTTTCCCTTTCTTTGATATGCTTTCTGGTATCTCAGGTGAGCTACCCTCAAAAGCTAGGCGAACTAAGATATCTTCTACATCCAATTCATGCCACGGTGGTTTTCCTGTGATCATCTCAATAACAATGCAACCCAGAGACCAAATATCCAAAGCTGGTGATATCTCAGCAAGCTTTACAGATTCAGGAGACATGTACAAGGGAGTTCCACGAAAAGTGTACTGGTAAAAGAATTTCCTTGAATTGCCTTCGTTAGGCTCTTTTGCCAAGCCAAAATCCGCAATCTTGAGCTGAAAATCTTGTTGATCAGAAGGGAAAACAAGGATATTGGCAGGCTTAAGGTCACAATGAACATATCCATTATTATGTATGGATGATAACCCTTTAAGAATCATCCGAGTGTATCGCCTCACATCACATTCAGGTATTTTTCCACCATATTTGTTAATCAAATCTGCAAGACTACCACCAGGAGCATATTCCAGTAGTAAGTTATAAATTGTCATACCATTCTCATGACTCAAACAGTCTCCATAGCATTGAATAACTCCTTCAGAGCCAGAAAGACTAAGCAAAATCTTCAATTCTTTTTGCAGGGAGAAAGAATCTATTATCAGCGCAGACTTTACAGCAAGCAGTGGGGAAATAATGTTGGTCGGTATGGCCAAGAAGACAGAGGCGTAGGATCCCTTCCCCAAGCACTTTCCGCGAACCCAGTCCATGGTGATCGTTGAATCCTTGGATAGGTAGTGTATATAAATAGTATATACAATCCATTTCCTTGTAGGATTTAGTATATATAATCATTTTCCTTGTAGGATTTAGTATATATAATCCTTTTCCTAGTAGGATTTATTTTCAATTTCTTTAAGGAAAGGAAGATTAATATATTAAAAGCCCTTGTGGGCATACAATTTCATCTTTAAAGTTATTATTTTATTCAATTAAAATAAAAAAATATGCCCATAGCAACATTAAATAAAAATAAAATAAAATTTAGAATTCTGAGAACAATATAATATATAAAATCTTTGGATAAATAGTACAACATATATAAATAATATTTAGAATCCTTTTTCTTATAGGATTTTTTTAAAAAATTTTTCACTAATTAAAAGTTATTTACACATCACAATATTACTATTAACTATTTCATTGTCATATGTAATTTTTTATAGGAGCAAGAAAGGAATTGTCAGAAGAAAATAGCAATCTCAACTGATAATGGCAAAGATGATCATACATTAGCTACTCATTAGGTATTTAAGATGGTGTATTAGGTATGTCATTAGGTATTAGGTATGTCATTCTCTGGTGTCTTTGATCTACAGTGAGTTTTATTAGAGATATCTTTTGCCTGCCATTGTATGATGTCTTTGGTCTTACAATTTACAATATCTCTTCTACATGTAGCTTGGAGCTTGGGTGCATCAGATGTTAGAACAGCAGATGCCCTCATCTGATATTCCATCCAAAATTCTTTGTCAAGTGATCAAAATTGATCTTCAGGTAGGTTAGGTTTTGGCTCATCTGTTATATTCTTGTGGACTTTAGGCTGAACCTAAAACAAACCAAGTATGTGCATATATATATATCACTACTTCCTGGGCCTGATGTAAGCTAGTCTGTCTTACTTTTGCAATTGAAGCATCCATGAGCATTTTCATTGTGGTTCTTTTTATATTTTTGCCCCGTATTTTCCTTATTATTTCCCCCTATATGAATCAGCGAAGAGAGTTTACTGGCAGCAATCCTGAACTCCTGAAACCTGCAGAAAGATGCACAGTGAATTCATTTTAGAAAACGCTTACTGCTTCGGATGTAAGCAAGCATTGTACTTTAAATATTTATCAAAAGCATGCATAGGAATGTCTACCAGCATTGGTCAGTATCTAAAATAAATTATTGTTTCCTTCCCTGCTGTGTATTGTGATGTGATTACTTCTCTCTCATTGATGGTTATGATTTTCCTCTTTGTTCAGGACATGCAGCAACAGACACCTTGTCAACAATTGATTCCAAAAGATCTGCATGGCAACGAGTGGCATTTCCAACATGTTAATCAGAGTAAGCAATAGTTACATTGCTTTTTCATGATGCGATACTGAATAATTGTCTAGAGATGGCAATTAATTAACTACATTGGCTGAAATATGCTTTCTATTATTCTGTTCTACTGTATATGATTGTTAATTGAGAATTTATGGAAATTGTGACATTTTTTTCTGTTATATCTATGCATTTGTATATGTTTAGACTTGTAACTAAAAACCTTACATGTTTGCCTTCTATAGGGTGTAAATATCAACTTGAACACCCAGTTGCAGAAAGTCGGAAGAAGGAAAGAACAATTTTAATAATATTTTTAGAGGTTAATTAGTTCCCTTTTTTTTTTCTTGCATTACAAAGACTCCAAATTTTCTTTCCTATTCAAGAATTGTTGTTTATGAGTTGTGCTTAGAAATGATGAATATTATTATACAATAACTTTAATTTTTTGAGTTGTATTAATGTGTTCAATTTAGTTATTGTTTATTTAAATATTAAATTTAGTTGCAAAATAAGAAATATAACCAGATGTGAATCACACTAGCCATAAAAATGTCTGCCATAAATATCACGAAAAAAAGGCATAAAAGTTAATAAAATTGCAAGTAATCATTATAAAACAACTATTAAAAAATTAAAATTGAAATCAAATTCTTTAAACCGCCTCTACAAACCTTCTCTAATTCAATAGTCATGATGGCTTGAACAAGCATTGGGGCGGTTTAAAGTGCCTCAGAATCAAGTGTAGGGACTGTTTAAAACGCCGTTATAAACCTCCCCTATACCATGACCTACCTAGTGCTCGGCGAAATCGCCTCTATGTCATAGAGACGATGGTTACAGAGGTGGTCATGAGGCAGTTCAAAACTGCCTCTGGCAAATATAGGGGCGGTGCCTTGAGAAAAACTGTAGTTAATAGTGGAATTAAGGGATCATCTCATATCATGAAATTGTCTAGTCTTTGAGTGGGAAATTTACATGTGGATAATAATTATCTTGTTGTATCTCTTTTTGAACATCTTCATACGATTCGCTTCTTCTGTGTTGCTCAAGGTAATAATTATTGTGGATCTATCAGTGCGATGATTTGAATATCTCTAAAATCTTAAATTTATGGCATTCAGGGATGAGTGACCTTTGTTAACACAGAAAAGTGTCTTAAAAATGTCTTGACAGCATGAATTAGTATGGGAAAAAAGAAAAAGACAGAAAAGGGATTGTTCTTTTAGTGCTATCTAGAATGACAATTCACCTCGTTTGTAGTATTCTTATTTTATTCTACAAGAATAAGTAGCATCTTTCCATTAATTGATACAAATAGTGTGCAAAATTAACAAGTTCCATTTATTCTCACCTCATTGTTTTCTCTTTGACTATATTGCAACGTACCAAATATGACACAATTGTATGACCTTTCATCATTATGTGGACTCAAGGCTGTCTTCTGTAGTTGATATTTCCAGGGCACCGGCCATCTCTTTTTGTTGAGGACATCCTTGGAAGTAATTAAATCCTTATTGCTTGCTTTCTAATGTAACTTCCCATTGCTGAAGTATCTTTGTTTGTGAATTGTTACTTCGCCCTGAAGGCCTGGAATGTTCAAAACGGTGGAGCTTTGGCCATTCTGGTTTTAGATGACAAGAGTGAACAAATGATTACAATGGACACCCCTGAATAAGAAAATGCAGATGCTGACTATCTGTCAAGAAGTATAAGAGCTCTGTACACGATGTTGTCCTTGTTGGTGACTCCACCAGGATTTCGAAGTATATGTATATTGTTTAATTTTATATATCCCTTAATAAAATTATGATAATTTTATTTTATTCAAATATGAGTCATCAGGTGGGTGATATATAATTTTATAAGATACAAGTCACTTTCCAGTAAGCCACAAGTGGATGGAAAGATGAATGAGTTGGGCCCTGAGTGTTTAAGATAAGCTGCTATAAATATGGTTCCTGCTATTCTATGTCAGGTTAGGCTCATACAACTTGAAAAGCAAGTTGCTGTGGAAAAGTACCTTTGAAAATGTTCTACAGCGACTCCATTTTGTTAGGGATCTTGTTTCTGCTTGGTCAGGCTAAATTTGAATGGCGTTCATGCGTGGAATTCTTGATTAACTAATATGCCCGAGATGAGGATGTAATTTTCTCAATCACCATTTCACCACAAACACTACAACCTAGCAAGTGATGAAAGCTATCTTAACGCTTGCATGAATTCAATAATCATAAATGGTGAACGCAATGCATTATTAACAACATAAGCTCTTTTTTATTGAATATTCAGGATTTATTTGGGGAAGAAGATGAGTCATCAACTTAATGATAAGGATACTAATAAGCAACATGTACCATAGAAGATAATTGGAAAATTCCCAACTTGATATTGCTAACTGAGTGAATAGGAGTTGAGAATGAAAAATTGAGAGGTGGAATTGAGGCTGAATAAATTGGTGCAAACTTATAATTAATGGAAGGGATATAGAGGACAAATTGGTCGAGGAAGAAAGTGAATTAGATGAAACAGTGGAGAAGGAAGGCACTAAGAAGATGAAAGATCAGCAGGCACTCATTCTCCCAAAACATTGATGATTAATTTCCTAATGACTTAAAAACAATGTAATTAGATTCATCAATGGCACTCTGTTTATTCTTTCCTTTTCTCTGTTGCTATGAGAATAGAAAAAAGATCACTTTATTTAGAAGATAGCAGATGATTCATGATTTGGTAATACAATTAATATAATTCTTTTGTCAAGTAATTAGAGTTAAAATTACAAAAAATCTCACTATTAAAATTACAAAGAATCTCACTATATAAAAATTGTGAGCTCATTAAAATGCAAATATACATATCTGCTGGTTCATTGCAGTAGAATAGCATCAATTTTCTAGTGCCACAAAATTGATATTCTGCCACGGTAAAAAATCAATCAATTTGCCTTAGTTCTTAGTCCATCCTTGCTAAGCAAACTCTTTTCGGTTTCCTTGCAACCCATTCCGATAGGACCAAAGTTCAGCCGCCCTACATGTAGAACCCAAGCTCAGTGGCCTATCTGCAGAGGAAAATAGACCTTGCCCAGGTGAATAATCAGATAGTATTAGCTTGCACATAGACTTAACAACATCATCACTAAGGCTTGGTGGTGAGAGTTCTTCCTGCTCAAATGGTGAAGTAAGCTCTTCATCAACAATAAAAGGATGATCCAATAGCATATCTGCTATCCACCTCTCGCAATGGGGTCTCATGAAACACATTCTTAAGAAATCTTTCCCTTTCTTTGACATGCTTTCTGGTATCTCAGGTGAGCTACCCTCAAAAGCCAGGCGCACTAAGATATCTTCTATATCCAATTCATGCCATGGTGGCTTTCCTGTGATCATCTCAATAACAATGCAACCCAGAGACCAAATATCCAAAGCTGGTGATATCTCAGCAAGCGTTACAAATTCAGGAGACATGTACAAAGGAGTTCCACGGAAAGTGTATTGGTAAAAGAATTTCCTTGAATTGTCTTCGTCAGGCTCTTTTGCCAAGCCAAAATCCGCAATCTTGAGCTGAAAATCTTGTTGATCAGAAGGGAAAACAAGTATATTGGCAGGCTTAAGGTCACAATGAATATATCCATTGTTATGTGTGGATGATAACCCTTTAAGAATCATTCGAGTGTATCGCCTCACATCACATTCAGGTATTTTTCCTCCATATTTGTTAATCAAGTCTGCAAGACTACCACCATGAGCATATTCCAGTAGTAAGTTATAAATTGTCATACCATTCTCATGACTCAAACAGTCCCCATAGCATTGAATAACTCATTCAGAGCCAGAAAGACTAAGCAAAATCTTCAGTTCTTTCTGCAGAGAGAAAGAATCTATTATCAATGCAGACTTCACAGCAAGCGGTGGGGAAATAATGTTGGTCGGTATGGCCAAGAAGACAGAGCTGTAGGATCCCTTCCCCAAGCACTTCCCACGAACCCAATCCATAGCGAGCGAATACAGGTTATAGTGGATGATGAGCGAGAATAGTACCGTAGAATCCTTGGGTAGGTGGTGTATATAAATAGTATATATAATCCATTTCCTTGTAGGATTTAGTATATATAATCCTTTTCCTTGTAGGATTTAGTATATATAATCCTTTTCCTAGTAGGATTTATTTTCAATTTCTTTAAGGAAAGGAAGATAAATATAATAAAAGCCCTTGTGAGCATACAATTATATCTTTAAAGTTATTATTTTATTCATGATAATTAAAAAAGCAATCCAATGAAATTGATTCTATCTTTAGTTAACCTTATTTGTTTTCTCCTTAATTTTTATATTATACCCGTATATTTTAAGGGTGTGATATACCTTCGGGGTGAAATATCACATTTTAACCTATATTTTATAATTTATTAATACAATTTAATTTATTAAATTAGTATAGGTGTAAACACAATATAATTTTCAAAAATCATTTTTAGTAACTAATATTTTATAACAAAATTATATTTATTTATTTATATTTACTTTGTAATGGCTCGATTATGAATGATTTATTTAAATTAACTCAAATTTTAACTAAAAAATTAAATAAATCAAATTAATTTATTAAAATAATAATATTTTAATTTAAAACACCGAATGTTTTACATAATAATTAAGCAGAAGAACCCTGATGTAGCTGTTTCCACCTTCCACAATCACAGCCATTACACAACACCAGATCTCTATACTTGCAACAGGCGTTACCCACTGTTTCGTCCTCGGCGACGTCACTTACGGCGCCTGTTGTGTGGACGACCTCTCCGCCTTGGCGTTAGGTGCTGATCTTCTAATTCACTATGGCCATAGCTGCTTGGTCCCCATCGATGCTACGAAAGTTCCTTGCCTTTACGTTTTTGTTGACATTAAAATCGATGTTGAGCGCCTGATTAGCACCATCAAACTCAATTTGAATGATAAAAAAAGCATTGTTCTCGCGGGTACTATTCAGTTCGCATCTGCGATTCGAGAAGCAAAGCCTGAGTTGGAAAAGCTGGGCCTTTCGGTTTTGATCCCTCAATCGAAACCCTTATCGGCCGGTGAAGTTTTGGGTTGCACGGCACCCAGAATACCATCGAAATCTGTAATTGGTAGTTTCAGTGACATGGTTGTGGTATTTGTGGCGGATGGGAGGTTCCATTTGGAGGTGTTTATGATGGCTAATCATGAGATTAGTGCATTTAGGAATGACCCATATCTGGGGAAGCTGTTTCTTGAGGAATATGATCATCAAGGAATGAAGGAGACGAGGAAGAGGGCAATAGAGAGGGCAAGAGAAGCCAAGAGTTGGGGGATTGTGTTGGGCACATTGGGAAGGCAAGGCAATCCGAGGATTTTAGATAGGTTGGAGAAGAAGATGAGAGAAAAACATTTTTCTTATACCGTTGTTTTGATGTCAGAGATTAGTCCTGCTAGGATTGCCTTATTTGAGCAATCTGTGGATGCTTGGATTCAGATTGCATATCCTCGGCTCTCTATTGATTGGGGAGAGGCATTTGAGAAGCCTCTTTTGACACCTTTTGAAGCAGAGATTGCTGTTATTTACCAGGTTGGTGGGAGAAGGATAAGAGTGTAGTGGCAAACTCAGGGTGTTGCAATGGTCTTGGATGTGGGCACAGCAATGGATTGTGTTCTGGATGTGGCAATGAAGCTGCAAAGGATGTAAAGGGTGTAGGTTATTCTTTTGCTGGTGATTATCCCATGGATTACTATGCTCAGGATAGTGGGGAGTGGAATTCCTCTTATTTGAAGAAAGCAACTCGCCCTATAAGAAGAAATGTGGTGTCCTCTACCAGTGATGGTGCTGCTTTGTAGCATCACTACCTCTTAAGGATTGTATTACATGTGCTTTGTAGCATCATTAGCCCATAAAGATTTTATTACAAGTAAGTATGTCCAACTTTGCTTATATGTTTAATCTTGATGTTTAGAATATGGAGGTTATTTTTGCATCTGTTTTGCCCTTGGTTCAATTTTGGTTTTGGAAGAAGTATGGATTTTATTTATTAATTTATTTTTATCTACCCTGAAGGCATGATTCAAAAATAGTAATTCTGTAGAATGTACAGACTAAAGTGCTTGTCTTAAAAGTGGTATCATGATCACTTGGTACAATTGCACTTCAAAACAAGTTGATCTTAGAAAAATACTAGGATGTTGCAGCGACGTTGACAAATAAAAATAAAAATACTAGTGAATAACCGTTTGATGCTAGTGAAAGATGCTCTGTTAACCTGTATGGATATTAAATTGTTATGCTTAGCTGAGATTGACAATGGGAAGAAAAATGTTGCTGGAAATTATGCTGAGCTGAGGCAGACATTGGGAAGGAATCATGAAGCTGTTATGAACTTGAGTTTGGATAATGTCCAAGGGCTGCTGGGTTTAGGTTTATTATTGTTTTTGCCTTTGTGGTTGCGACCTATTGTGGAAGAACTAACGGTGCTTGTTAGAGAGAACTGTCCGGTCTCTGAGTATTTAGGAGATTCAATTCTGGAATGAACTTAGCTGCCCTTTAGTTGATTTCAACTAGCTTTTAAATACAAAAATATAGCGGAAAAACCAATAAAGATTCTCCTGTTTTTTAATGACTTTAGTTTATTTGCAGCAAGAGAAGTTTAAAATTTAAAACTCAAACAGCCACATCTAATCCAGCTTCTTTTTCCCATGTGAATAGCGCCTGTACATCTGTCTAAAGTGGGTATCCACCTTAACTGAATTTCCCTGTTCCATATTGGAGCTCGTAACAGATGCCCTATAAAAGATTAAGCTATTAAGATTAACCAACTTATGTCAAAAACATTGAAAAAATAAGAGGAGATTAGCATCAGGAAAAAAACCACTCTAAAATCTATCATTTTGCCACATTGAATGCAGAAGATCTCAGTAGAAAATAAAAATAATGGAATAATGGACTAAAATGGATATGTTGCCCATGACCGTTGTTCTATTGCTCAAATCCAAGTCCCAATTCTAGATTAATTGTTTTCCCTTGAGAAATATCTATAAAAATAGGAACCTACTTCTCAAACCAACTTTTGGAAGGCTCAACCATCCACTTAGGACCTTACCAACAAAGAAGATAATAGGACTTCATTTAGCTCCTCATTGTAGGGTTGAGCATTCAGCAGGTCCTATTCAGTTTGAAATTTAATAAAACTGAACTAAATTCAACTGAATCCATTTCAGTAGTTAAATCAAACCGAATAGAAATAATTTGATTTGGATCATTGGTTTTTAATATTAATACACACACACACAACACACACAATTCCAGTTTGTTTCATTAATTCGTTTTTCCCCCCTAAACCAAACCTAATTGAATTAACATTATTACTTGCAAACCAAACCAAACTTGAAAAGAAAAAAAAAAACCAAATTCGATTTGGTTCTCCAATTTCAACTGAACGATGCTTACTTTAATGGCGGAATTTTAATTATTTGCACCTAGGATAATTCCCTTTGGCAAAGAATGCAGGTGTATCTAGAAAATTCAAGTGAAACTTCCATATCAAATTCCCAATTTAATTCACTTGACTGATAAATTGGAGTGCCAACACTTACATTTATAGAATTAGAGATTAGCTCACTTTGTTAATCGTCTCTACAGAGAGATCAAGTTTTTTCAGCACTTAAACTTGATAGAAACATTTTGGATTGCATTAAACTCATAATCAAATGCATGACTTTACCCTAAGTTATCTCAATACTGAGATGAGGGAGGCCCTCATCTTTGCTTACCAATATGAGCTCTTCAATGCCCAACCAGTCTCAAGTAAATGGATGAGAAATCAAAGCTTCACTTCATAGGTTATAAGATCATCTGTTACATAAAATGCTTTGTTCTCTTAGTTTTATTTTTCTATATGTCTATCTTTTGTAATCATACGTGATTGCAATGCATGATATTTATAACAAAGGTATGTGAACAGGTGGTGTGTGCATATGCCCATCAATAATTCGCAAGATTTCTTCTGAATCACAATGAAGACCAGGAATTGAATTGGACATCTGAATCACTTCCAACAGAATCCCTGAATTGTTTCTTGTAGTTTCTCTTAATCAATTATTTATGAAAATATCTCCTCATCGGTTGCGGTAGACAAATTGAATATGGAAAGCTTTTTCATGTAATATGAGAAGCTATCGAGAAGATGAGGCGAGTGTATCTACTCCCAGGAAGCTGCTGGCATCAAGCCACACAGAATCAAAAGCACATATCCAATGGCGGTAAAATTTGCAGTGTGTAAAATGTCCCCAGCATCTGCATGTGGTGTTCAGCTGATCCTATCTCCTCTAAGTTAGCTTCAGCACATCATGTTTCTCAAGTTATTCTCAGATGGATGCGCCAGCTACAAGGTACAGCAGCAAGGTTTGCTTGAAGAGGTCATTAGCACTCATTCCTGAATAGGGGTGAGCATCGGTTGGTTCAGCTTGGAAAATCAAATATCCAAATAAACCAAAATTTTTAGCAGGCCAAACCAAACAGAATTAGAGAGAAAATTGAAAAATCGAATCAAACCGAAAAAATTAAAATTTTTAGCAGACTAGATCAAATCAATCTGATTTGGTTTAGTTTGATTCAATTTTATTTATCAATTGTGGTTTCATCTTGAGCTTGTTTTTCTTTGATTTATTTTGGACTCATTTCTTACTCAATTTTCTTTATATTTTATATTTTATACTTTAATTTAAGATTAATAATAATTAATTTTAAAAATAAATTATTCAATTTGATTCTACTGATTTTTTGTGTCAATTTTTCAACGATGCAATCATAATTCATCAATTATTCAATGTCTTCTATATCCAATTCTTGCCATGGTGGCTTTCCTGTAATTATCTCAATAACAATGCAACCTAGAGACTAAATATCTAGAGCTGGTGATATCTGAGCAAATTTTACAGATTTAGTAGACGTGTACATGGGAGTTCCTTGGAAAGTGTACTGATAAAAGAATTTCCTTGAATCTTCTTCATCAGGCTCTTTTGCTAAAGCCAAAATCAGCAATCTTAAGTTAACTTAAATTTAGTTGATCAGAAGGGAAAACAAGGATATTAGCAGACTTAAGATCACAATGAACCTATGCATTATTGTGTATGAATGATAACACTTTAAGAATCATATAAGTGTATCGCCTCACATCACATTCATGTATTTTTCTTCTATATTTGTTAATTAAGTCTAAAAGACTACTACCAGAAGCATACTCCAATAATAAGTTATAAATTGTCATACCATTCATCAGGCTTTTTTGCTAAGCCAAAATCTGCAATCTTGAGCTGACTTAAATCTTTTTGATCAGAAAGGAAAACAAGGATATTGGCAAGCTTAATATCACAATGAACATATCCATTATTATGTATGGATAATAACCCTTTAAGAATCATCTGAGTGTATCGCCTTACATCACATTCAGGTATTTTTCCTCCACATTTGTTAATCAAGTCTGCAAGACTACCATCAGGAGCATATTTCAGTAGTAAGTTATAAATTGTCATGCCATTCTTATGACTCAAACAGTCCCCATAGCATTGAATAACTCCTTCAGAGCCAGAAAGACTAAACAAAATCTTCAATTCTTTTTGCAGGGAGAAAGAATCTATTATCAGCGCAGACTTCACAGCAAGCGGTGGGGAAAAAATATTGGTCGGTATGGCCAAGAAGACAGAGCCGTAGGATCCCTTAACCAAGCACTTCCTGCGAACCCAGTCCATGGTAAGCGAATACAGGTTATAGTAGATGATGAGCGAGAATAGTACCGTAGAATCCTTTGGTAGGTGGTGTACATAGATAGCATATATAATCCATTTCCTTGTAGGATTTAGTATATATAATCCTTTTCCTTGTAGGATTTATTTTTAATTTCTTTAAGGAAAGAAAGATAAATACATTAAAAGCCCTTGTGGGTATACAATTATATCTTTAAAGTTTATTATTTTATTAAATTAAAATAAAAAGATATGCCACGGTAACATTAAATAATAAAAAAAATTCAGAATCCAGTGAGAACAGTATAGTATATAAAATCCTTGGATAAATAGTACAGCATATATTATCCTTTTCCTTGTAAGATTTATTTTTAATTTCTTTAAGGAAAATGACAAAAACATCAAAGGCCCTTGTGTTTATATGCAATTGTATATTTAGTTTTATTTTCTTAAATTAAATATGTTATTTTTTTATTTTTATTTAATTTAGCTTTCTTAAAATAAATTGTACTTTTATTTTGTTTATATTGTGTTTATACTTATATGAAGAAAAAAAAAACTATTCCAAAAGGAAAATTAAGGCATACAGTAATGGATTAGAATTTGAGTCCTTGAGGTGAGCTTGGTTGATTAACTTAAGGGTATATAATAATGAAGTACTTAAATTTTAATTTGTAATTCAAAACACTTATCTTCAATTTAAACAACAAAAATCCTATTATAACTTATAATAGTTAGTTTTTAAATTATTTTTTATGATGTGACTCTTATTAAATTAAAATTTTATATTTTATCTTCATTAATTTAACACATTTAAGGAAAAGATTTAAGGGTGTATAATAATGAAGTATTTAAATTTTAATTTTATAATTCAAAACACTTATCTTCTAATAAAAATTTTGGATGACCTATAATAGTTGGTTTTAGGTTATTTTTTATGATGTGACCCTTATGAATTTAAAATTTTATATTTTATCTCTATTAATTTAACACTTATCAAGAAAAGATTTTAATTAATTAAAAATAATATTTTAGAATTAATTTCTCTCTCCCATGTTATCTCTCTATCTACAACCTAATAATTTAAATTGTCCATATAAATACTTCAATAATGATACTCTAATTTCGTAAGTGCACGAAATTGCGAAAAGTAATATGGTATAATTATCAATTCTATTTATTTTGTTTAGCCATTCAAATTTATTATTAACACAAACCCATAATCTCTCTGTTTTTTTTTTTTTTTTTTTGTCATCAGGAGATGTATTCTAGTTGTTAGCCAATATGACTAATCACTCTCTGAATACCCGTAATAACTTGGAAATCACAGGAGAGCCAGATAGCGAGCTGTAAGACCCCGAATCAAATGGTATACTTACAACTCCCATAATGGTACACTTACAATCCCCATACTCGAACCTGAGATTTCTCCCAAGCCCATAATTTATTTCCCAATAATAAAATAAATTACAATTAATTCACTAACCACTATGATTATTTCCAAAATTTTACATATCAAATCTTTTGCTCTCACTCCAATTATTATTTCTGTTATATCTATTATTATTATTATTTACAAATACACAATTTTCCTTCCTTTTCGTTGCTAATTGAAATCAATTAAATGCCACAATGGTTGATATCCAAAAGAATTAAGTACAAATAATAAATAATTATATAAATAAAGAAAATTAATACAAAATTTCTGAAATTAAAATTAAATTCAACCTATATGCCCTAGTTGAAAATGTAGCTCCTCATAAAATCAAAATTCATAACAATTGTTTACCATAGACCTAGAATCATTGCAATCACAATAAAAATACATCCTAAAATAAGACAAATTCAAAAGAAAAAATCCAGCGTGAGTCTTCAATCTCCTTTCAAAATCGACTAGCTTTGTTGAATCTTGACCTCCATCAGGGTTTTGTGCTGCCAAAGTCTCCAACCAGATGAAAAGTTATGCTTATAACATTGAATAACTCCTTCGGAGTTAAAATGACAAAGTAAAATTTTTAATTTTTTCTGCAGAGAGAAAAAATTTATTATCGGTGCAGTCTTCACAATAAGCGGTGATGAAATTATATTTGATTGATATGGATAAGAAGACAGAGCCATAGAAACCTTCTCCAAGCACTCCCTGTTAACCCAATCCATAATGGGCCAATACAGGTTACAGTGGATTGATGAGTGAGAATGGTACGGTGTAATCCTTTGGTAGGCAGCATATATAGTATATGTAAACCTTTTCCTTGTGGGATTTACTTTTAAATTCACAGGGTCGTTTGCCCTTGGAGAGCTGGTGTTTGATTGAACATCCTTTTTGGCGTTTCATAAATTCGCTTCTAACTAGAGGCAATTACAAGCGCATAACTATTCAGTGCCAATCGTCCGAGGTCGTCTCTCTCTATTCAGATCCCCAATTTGCAAATCTATTTCATCAATTTCAAAAACTCCCAAATTTATCCAAAAATTCCAAAGGAAATGGCGCTGAGTAAGTTCTACAGCGAGATAAAGGAGTTGAAAGTGAAGGAAGTGCCCAACTAGGTAAAGCCGATGCTATCAATCGATTACGTGAAGAAATAGGTGCAGAAAGCTTTGGACAGTTACCACGCCAATTACATGAAGACCAGCTCCATTGATCCTCTCTACCATGATGGCGGCATGATCTTTTCCAACCTTGTTGCTCTTCCGGAGGAGCACTGCCACTTCGAGCACCAGCAACACTAAGGAGCATGGCCACTGATTCGTTGACTTATCAATTCATCATCTGTTAGTGATTTAGTGAACTTCCTGTGAGTTGATTTTACTAACATTGATTTTCTTGATGTTTTATTTTGTGTTTCTGGATATGGTAGGCAGGAAGATACTATTGATAGTTTTTCTCTTTTACACTCTGCATCTCATTGCTTCAGGAAATTTGAATCATATACAGCAGAACAAAATGATTGTATGTCATTCTCTGGTGTCTTTGATCTACAATGAGTTTCATTAGAGATATCTTTTGCCTGCCATTGTATGATGTCTTTGGTCTTACAATTTACAATATCTCTTCTACATGTAGCTTGGAGCTTGGGTGCATCAGGAGTTAGAACAGCAGATGCCCTCATCTGATATTCCATCCAAAATTCTTTGTCAAGTGATCAAAATTGATCTTCAGGTAGGTTTTGGCTCATCTGTTATATTCTTGTGGACTTTAGGCTGAACCTGAAACAGACCAAGTATGTGCATATATATCAATACTTCCTGGGCCTGATGTAAGCTAGTCTGTCTGTCTTACTTTTGCAATTGAAGCATCCATGAGCATTTTCATTATGGTTCTTTTTATATTTTTGCCCCGCATTTTTCTTGTTATTTCCCCCTATATGAATCAGCAAAGAGAGTTTACTGGCAGCAATCCTGAACTCCTGAAACCTGCAGAAAGATGCACGGTGAATTCATTTTAGAAAACACTTGCTGCTTCGGATGTAAGCAAGCATTGTACTTCAAATATTTATCAAAAGCATGCATAGGAATGTCTACCAGCATTGGTCAGTATCTAAAATAAATTATTGTTTCCTTCCCTGCTGTGTATTGTGATGTGTTTACTTCTCTCTCATTGATGGTTATGATTTTCCTCTTTGTTCAGGATATGCAGCAACAGACACCTTGTCAACAATTGATTGCAAAAGATCTGCACGGCAACGAGTGGAATTTCCAACATGTTAATCAGAGTAAGCAATAGTTACATTGCTATTTCGTGACGCGATGCTGAATAATTGTCTAGAGATGGCAATTAATTAGCTACATTGGCTGAAATATGCTTTCTATTATTTTGTATGTGCTTTCTATTATTTTGTTCTACTGTATACGATTGTTAATTGAGAATTTATGGAAATCGTGACATTTTTGTTTTTTTTGTTATATCTATGCATTTAGAATGGAGAAAGAGAATCCATATAGCCGACCCCAAATTTTTGGGATAAATGCTTAGTTGAGTTTAGTTGAGTTGAGTTATATCTATGCATTTGCATATGTTTAGACTTGCAACTAAAAGCTATACATGTTTCTGTTCTATAGGGTGTAAACATCAACTTGAACACCCAGTTGCAGAAAGTCAGAAGAAGGAAAGAACAATTTTAGTAATATTTTTAGAGGTTAATTAGTTCCCTTTTTTTTTTCCTTGTATTACAAAGACTCCAAATTTTCTTTCCTATTCAAGAATTGTTATTTATGAGTTGTACTTAGAAATGATGAATATTATTACATAATAAATTTAATTTTTTGAGTTGTATTAATGTGTTCAATTTAGTTATTGTTTATTTAAATATTAAATTTACTTGCAAAACAAGAAAATATAACCAGATGTGAATCACACTAGCTATGAAAATGATTGCCATAAATATCACGAAAAAAAGGCATAAAAGTTAATAAAATTGCGAGTCATCATTATAAAACAATTATTAAAAATTAAAATTGAAATCAAATTCTTTAAACTGCCTCTACAAACCTTCTCTAATTCAATAATCATGATGGCTTGAATAAGCATTGAGGCGGTTTAAACTGCCTCTGAATCAAGTGTTGGGGCAGTTTAAAACGCTGTTATAAACCTCCCCTATATGATGACCTACCTAGCACTCGACGAACCTACATCTCTATGTCATAGAGATGTAGGTTACGGAGGTGGTCATGAGACAGTTTTGTGAACTGCCTCAGGCAAATATAGGGGCGGTGCCTTGAGAAAAACAGTAGTTAATAGTGGAATTAAGGGATCATCTCATATTATGAAATTGTCAAGTCTTTGAGTGGGAAATTTACGTGTGGATAATAATTATCTTGTTGTATCACTTTTTGAACATCTTCATATGATTTGCTTCTTCTGAGCTGCTGAAGGTAATAATTATTGTGGATCTATCAGTGCAATGATTTGAATATCTCTAAAATCTTAACTTGATGGCATTCACGGATGAGTGAACTTTGTTAACACAGAAAAGTGTCTTAAAAATGTCTTGACAGCATGAATTATTATGGGAAAAAAGAAAAAGACAGAAAAGGTATTGTTCTTTTAGTGCTATCTAGAATGACAATTCACCTCGTTTGTATTATTCTTATTTTATTCTGCAAGAATAAGTATCATCTTTTCACTAATTGATACAAATAGTGTGCAAAATAAACAAGTTCCATTCACCTCATTGTTTTCTCTTTGACTATATTGCAACGTACCAAACATGACACAATTGTATGACCTTCCATCATTATGTGGACTCAAGGCTGTCTTCTATAGTTGATATTTCCAGGGCATCGCCCATCTCTTTTTGTTGAGGACATCCTTGGAAGTAATTAAATCCTTATTGCTTGCTTTCTAATGTAACTTCCTATTGCTGAAATATCTTTGTCTGTAAATTGTTAGGCCTGGAATGCCCAAAACGGTGGAGCTGTGGCCATTCTGGTTTTAGATGACAAGAATGAACCAATGATTACAATGGACACCCCTGAAGAAGAAAATGCAGATGCTGACTATCTGCTAAGATGTATAAGAGCTCTGTACACGTTTTGTCCTTGTTGGAGGCTCCACCAGGATTTCAAAGTATATATATATATATATATATATATATATATATATATATATATATATATTGTTTAATTTTATATATCCCTTAATAAAATTATGGTGATTTTATTTTATTCAAATATGAGTCATCAGGTGGGTAATAGATAATTTTATAAGATACAAGTCACTTTCCAGTAAGCCATGAGTGGATGGAAAGATGAATTGAGTCGGGTCCTGAATGTTTAAGATAAGCTGCTATAAATATGGTTTCTGCTATTCTATGTCAGGTTAAGCTCATACAATTTGAAAAGCAAGTTGCTGTGGAAAAGGACCTTTGAAAATGTTCTACAGCAACTCCATTTTGCTAGGGATCTTGTTTCTGCTTGGTCAGGCTAAATTTGAATAGCGTTCATGCGTGGAATTCTTGAATAACTAATATGCTCGAGATGAGGATGTAATTTTCTCAATCACCATTTCACCACAAACGCTACAACCTAGCAAGTGATGAAAGCTATCTTAACACTTGCATGAATTCAATAATCATAAATGGTGAACGCAATGCGCTATAAACACCATAAGCTCTTTTTTATTGAATATTCAGGATTGATTTTGGGAAGAAGATGAGTCATCAACTTAATGATAAGGATACTAATAAGCAACCTGTACCATAGAAGATAATTGGAAAAATTCCCAACTTGATATTACTAAGAGAATAGGAGTTGAGAATGAAAAATTAAGAGGTGGAATTGAGGCTGAATAAATTGTTGCAAATTTATAATTAATGGAAGGGATATAGAGGACAAATTGGTCGAGGAAGAAAGTGAATTAGATGAAACAGTAGAGAAGGAAGGCACTAAGAAGATGAAAGATCAGTAGGCACTCATTCTCGCAAAACATTGATGATTAATTTCCTAATGACTTAAAAACAGTGTAATTAGATTAATTTCCTTTCCTCTGTTGCTATGAGAATAGAAAAAACATCACTTTAATTAGAAGACAACAGATGATTCATGATTTGGTAATACAATTAATATAATTCTTTTGCTAAGTAATCAGAGTTAAAATTACAAAGAATCTCACTATTAAAATTACAAATAAT